>NC_062535.1:4418144-4465644 GCF_022655615.1 Tachysurus fulvidraco
CTATTATTATTATCATGTCTGGCCGTTTTACCACATGTATGCTGGAACAAATCGTTTCCATAATACTTCCTAGACCCTGAGAAATAAAGAAGCCTTTCTTGACACATATTGATTATAGCTCAGCGAAAGATTTTTCTTCAAGTTTCCCAGGTTGTTAGAAAGTTGGGATCAGACATAAGGTCAACCATGACCTTGGCGGTATGGTTCTGTTCTGGGCAAGAATCCACGCACCCGTCCGTGCGCATGCATGGACAGAGCGGGCAGAGCAGGAACTAGAAAATAGAATAGACCCCCTCGTATAACAGAACCACTAATCATGCATAGTATTAGATATGCTCGCTTACGCATTTTTGGAAAGTAACAAATGAACGAATGGATAAATAAATAATTAAATAATTAGAGAGAGAGAGAGAGAGAGAGAGAGAGAGAGAGAGAGAGAGAGAGAGAGAGAGAGAGAAATATATGGTGGTTTATGACTTAAACTGGTACAATGAACACGGGTTCGTTGGTAGAGTTGGGGTTGGAGGAGGGAGTTTAGATCGCTAGAGCGGCTCTACGAATGGGAATTTAAATGGTCGGGTAATATGGATGTCGTAACCGGATTGATGCGCTTCGTGGACACGCTGATTAACAGCTGATGCACGCTTGACGTCGTGGCCTGCCAGAACTAACACGATGCTTGATAAGTAGAAGCTTGGTGGCATTGTGGTTGGAACCCCAACCATCTGAGCAACATGCAGCTGTTTATGCCACCACTGCCTCAATGCCTTTAGCAAACTAACAACACCGTAACATCTGGTTCAAGACAGTAAGGATTATTCCCTTGCTGGAAATATTCCCCCATCATAAAGATCACATACTCAGATATCAACATGGCTTCACTTCACCCATTTAGTTTTGTTCTTAGTTTAACTTCTTGCATGTGTCCCGAAAGACCTCCAATGACCCCCAAGATCCTAAGATAGTCTGACAGTCAAAATGGCACACATGACAGAGTCTGCCCATGTGACTGTTACTGAGAAACAACATGGTGCTAGATCAGAAAAATGTCATGATTCCTCATCCTCCTTGACCTTTCAACAGCTCTCAACACAGTCATTCACAGACTCTTCTGTCAGTCCTTTTGAGTCCTGGAATTAGTGACCTAGTGTGACTGTTTGCTGAAGGGATGGTCATATCAGAGGACATCAAAGTCAAAGTCAACTTCATTGTCATAACTTCTCATCACAGATGTGTTGAGTGCGGAACTAAATTTAGATGTTCCAGGACTTTGGTGCAAACAACCAGACAATAGACTATACACTGCATCATGTCATAGACCTTACATGAATTAAGCACAGGATAACATCTAGACCGTAGGCAGCAGATAAATAACCGCTGTAATGATATCATTACAGTAAACAGTAATATTGCTGAGTGTCTCTCAGCTGTGTACAGTACTGTATATAATGCAAAAGATAGGTCTGAAGCACTCTGTCCAGATGCACTGTAGTCTGTGGTCTATGTAAAAATGTGGGGGATGTGGAAGCCTAGTGCTTAAGGTGTTGGGCTACCAATCGGAAGGTTGTGAGTTCGATTCCCATGTCCACCAGGTTGCCACTGCTGGGCCCCTAAGCAAGGCCCCTTAACCCTAAATTGCTCAGTTGTATAAAAATGATATAAAAATGTACGTCGCTCTGGATACGGCCGTTTGCTAAATGCTGTAAACGTAAACGTAAACGTCTATGTGAGGGTTAAAAGTGGTCCTCGCTTGCAGGAAAACTTGAACGAATAATACACTGAGCGAATATCTTCACCACCTACTGCAATGCTTTGAGGTCTAAACAAAACATTGCCTATAGCAGGAAGTGATGTTGTAGGTCAGGAAGCGTCTGTAGAAGCAGTTGAGAATGGGTTCGTGCATACCAGCTGTCTTCAAAGTGCTTGGGCAGTTGTTCAGCCTACTCTCTTTACTAAAGAGTATCTTAGAAATGTGTGATCAAAAAAACCTGATGCTGTGCACGGTTTCCACCGAAGTTCCACTGTAGGGATGAGTGAAGCACCGACATTTCTAAATGCGATGATTTTCTTTGTTTTGCTGCAATTTATGCAAAGATTGTAGTCATTAAACCCAGAAGCTAGTTACCTCAAACCCTTTCATCAACAAACTTGATGATGTGGTAGTGCTGATGTTTAGTGACACGATCATGCCAGGGCAGTACGTACTGTAGAGGGAAGGAATACACAGGCTGGGGGATGGAGGGTGGTGATCTGTGTTGGATTCTGACTGTCTGAGTCCTGTTTCACAGGACCTCGAGAGTCCAGTTGCATGTTAAATTGCTTAATTTGTGTAAGTGGAAATGCAAATGGAAGAGGCCTTCATTAAGCTCAATCAGAGAGAAACGCCCCTTTTCCACCGAGGCAGTTTGAGTGCTGGTTCGGAGCCAGAGCCTAATTTAGAACCAGTTCTTTCTGTTTCGACTGCCTAGACGGTCTAGACTTAAGAACCGCTTGCATCAGGAGCTGGGGGCGGGGCTACTGTTAGCGCATTTGATAATGTACCTTAAGTATACTAATGTTTAATACACTTTTACTTTACCGCGATATGATACATTATCAGCACACATGATAGTAGGTAGCTACATGCTAAGGCTACATTTTTTTCTGCGTTAACGATAAAATAACGTTATGTACTTTATCGATTACAACCTCCGTTTATACAGATTACACGGAGCTGCACGTACACGTTTTATTCGCCGCGTTTGGATGCCAATGTAGGTTCACAAAGCCATGAGCATTAACAGTAAAGCAAAATCCGCCATTGTTGATGTGTTTGTGTTTGTTGCTGCTGCGCTAACGTTGCTGGGACACGTGGCACGTATACAGTGACGTCACACTCGGCGCTGTCATGGCTCTCTAGCCGGTGGAAAGGCAAAGCGGTTCTTAGAAGGTTCGCCAGTGGAACTAACTTTGAACCAGCACTAGCGCTAGCTCTGAACCAGCACCCGGTTCTTTCCGGTGGAAAAGAGGCATATGAGTGGTCAAATGACCTACAATTTAATACTTCCTCATGATTTGATCCAAGTCTATACCATGAGGAGGTACGCATATCACGGATGCCTTCGTTAATGTAAATACAGAGGGTTTACCGCAAGATGCAAACAACTGAACATAAAGAACATAAAAGCAGGAACACATCTACAAAAACCTGCCCAGGTTTGGAACTAGATTCTTTGGACTGATGAAACCAATAATGTTGAGAAAAAGGAAAGGAAGGACTCATGATTTAAAGCATATCCCAGCATCTGTCAAACATGGTGGAGGCAGTGTTATGTCATGGGTATGTATGGCTGCTGAAGGAACTGGGACACTAGTGTATGTTGATGCTAGAAGAAATATTGTAACAAATAATTTTGGACCCGTGTGTAAACATCCTTGTTGTCCATATAAGTATACTGGTAAGAAATCGTCCATGCTACATGCTCCATTGGTGTCCCACAAGGCTCAGTACTGGCTCCTTTTCTGTACTTGTTGTGTCCTTGTGATCCATGTAAGTATACTGGTAAGAAATCGGTTTCCCACAAGGCTCAGTGCTGGCTCCTATTCTGTTATTCTTTTCTAATCAATCAGTCTCTCAGTGTAATATCCTGACATAGGCTTTATGCAAACCTCATGCATCTAGCAACACATGCAAGCTTTAGGAGGTTCTGGACAACCAACTATCAGTCTAATCTCGCAATACTAACATGACTCAATCAGTTATAACCTATCTATTACTGTAGCTATATAGGCTGCATAAACATCATCATTGTTCAACAGTGAACATGTTCAGTATATGATCCAAATTAATCAAATACTGTATGTAAAGGGTTTTGTGTAAAATAGTTATAATCTGTGTAATGTATGTTTGAAATTTGTGATTTTTGTTTTTATTTCAGTGCAAATAGCACGGAACATAAATTAGACATGTGTGTGTGTGTGTGTGTGTGTGTGTGTGTGTGTGTGTGTGTGTGTGTGTGTGTGTGTGTGTGAGAGTGTGTGTCCTTTGCTGCTAAGAGCACTGTTTAATAATCAGTAATTAACATAAACAGCCAAGCTGCACTAAGCCATCTGCTGAACACAGCTCATCGCTTGGTGATGTGAAAATCCCTCTGCCTGCTCAGCTAACTTCTACTAACATACACCCTTTTACACACACCGATCATAAAATATAAATAATAGCATTTTGTGAGAAACAAAGCAATGAATCATGCAGATATTTTGTAGATATTCCGTAGTTAATCTGCATACGCACCCAATTGTATCATTGACTTCTAAATTGCTAAAACAAATACAACAGAAAAGAAACAGAAAGAAGATCCAACACCGAAGAGGTGTTGAAACATTCCGAAGCCAAGTGCGGAATGATCAATGAAGGAATCAGGATCGATATAACCATCTGATGTCCACTTGATTTGATCTTCTGGGAGTTTAAACTCTTAACAAAGTCTGTGAGAATTTTTTACCGTCCATCAGTAACAATCCCATCAGAGCTCTCACTCCATTATAGTGCTACTTTGAGAATTGAAGTGGTTTTTAAAATGAATTGAGTTTTGGGCCTTAGTCACATAGAGACTGATTTCTTCATTTAACTCAGAGTGAATGTGCCTCTGTGTTTACATTTACATTTACCTTACCCAGAGTGACTTACATTTTATCTCATTTTTTACACAACTGAGCAATTGAGGGTTAAGGTTAAAGTGTTGGGCTACCAATCGGAATTTTGTGAGTTTGACTCCTACGTCCAACTCACAAAATTCCGATTGGTAGCCCAACACTTTAACCACTAGTCTAACATATCCCCACGTCATGTTTACTTTTTGAATACGTATTTATATGTATTTTTTTGAGTACATCATTTTAAATATGTACTATTCATTCATTCATTCATTCATTCATTCATTCATTCATTTTCTACCGCTTATCCGAACTTCTCGGGTCATGGGGAGCCTGTGCCTATCTCAGGCGTCATCGGGCATCGAGGCAGCATACACCCTGGACGGAGTGCCAACCCATTGCAGGGCACACACACACTCTCATTCACTCACACACACACACACACACTACGGACAATTTTCCAGAGATGCTAATCAACCTACCATGCATGTCTTTGGACCGGGGGAGGAAACCGGAGTACCCGGAGGAAACCCCCGAGGCACGGGGAGAATATACAAACTCCACACACACAAGGCGGAGGCGGGAATCGAACCCCCGACCCTGGAGGTGTGAGGCGAACGTGCTAACCACTAAGCCACCATGCCCCCTATGTACTATTCATAAATATTAATTAAATATTCTGATGATTAGTGATAACATTTCAATGATCACTAAGAAAAAAGGGCAGTATCGAGTGGAACAGCTATTTTAATCATCAGTTCAATTCCAATGACTCTGCAAAACGTGTATATAACCAAACCTTTTAAAAAGCTTCAGTAGCATTATCGAATATTAAATTGCTGATTTGTGAATCAAACTCGTACAGCACATAAGCCAAATCAGCGGTGTGAGTTATATTAGTTCTTGTGGCATTCACTATATAATAAATGCTAACACTTACTTTGCAAGCTGTATACTCATTTAATTAAAAAAACAGAGAGTCACTGTTGTGTCTAGACAAAGTCATTACTGTTCAGCAGATTGGCTCAGTGCCTGATGACCACATGTTGATTTAAATTATGTGATGGTAAAATCAATACATTTACATAGAAATCGAGCAAACTACCTGGAGACTGTCCAATGACCCCAATGTAGATTAATAATTCAAAGCAAATTCATGGTTGGAGACTGAAATGAATATTCTAATAGCTATGAATAATGCATAAATACGCCTACAAATCAACATAAACATTGTATTTTAATCTAAAATACACAGTGATTTATATCATGATAATGGTATAAAGGTAATGGTTCACCTCAGCGGTATAACACTGGGTGAACAGATCTGAGGGTAGTGTACAGAAAAAAAAAAACAACCCTAAAGACCCATACAAAGAGTACAAATAAACAAAGTGTATCTTTTATAGAGTAGTGTTATTACAAAGACCCATCTCTGAGGTCAGGCCTGGGGAAGGTCCATGGGCAAGCCTGTGGTGACGAGCCACCTTGAGGGTCTGGGTTAGGTGCAATGCTAGAAAAGACTAAATAAAAAGATGTCTGGCTGTTGTTCATAGATTCGCTCCAAATACTTCAGAGTAGTAAGCCTTCTTGGAAAAGATGTCGCAGGTGCACTAAAGGGTGACTCCCACTGGTATTGATGTTTGTGGTTTTCATGGACAAGATGCAAAAATTAGATTTTTTCTGTTGGAGTGCCAGATGAGGTGGTTTGTGTATCTTGTGTATCTAAAGATGCTTGGTGTCTGGTTGAGATTTATCAAGTATGTGTCACTGGAAGGAGAACCCAAAGGTTCGAAATGTCCCAGGAGGAACTATGTGTGCGTGAACATTGAAACCTGGACTGATCTCAGCCTTTTCCCACCAAGACCGATAATAGAAAAAGCTTACCATCCATCGTTCTTTAGATGTACAGTACTGTATGGTTTCTTAATTTCTTCTTCGCTGCCTTTTTAATTACTAAATTAGGTTCTTTCAGCTTCATTCAATGTAATTAAATGTAATATCAGATACTGTATGTAGTGAAGTGATTAAACTCAGCTCTTTCACTGGAATGTGGAAAAAATATTATAGAGACATGTCTAATATTTCTCATATTTCTTATTATTTCAAATGAATTTATTTAGTGGTTTTATACAAATACTTTAATTAAAACCATAAAAATAAGGGAAAAAATAAATTTGTTAAAAAAAGAACGTTTAATAAACTTATTAAACTAAATACCTTAGTTTTGTGAAAATATCAACAAACAAATTCCTTTGAAAATTATCAGATGACACACACACACACACACACACACACACACACACACTATCCATTAGTTTTGTGAAAATATCATTAAACAAATCCGTTTGAAAATTATCAGATGACTTGTCTGAAAAAAAATGTAATAAAATTAATCACACACAGACACACACACACACACACACACACACACACACACACACACACACACACACACACACACACACAATCCATTCTGTGTCTTTCACATAGGTCATGTGTAGGTGGTAGATTTAGCTGATGTGCTGTTCTCAATTTTCTAGCATACTTTTGATATTTCTCTGTGTGTGTGTGTGTGTGTGTGTGTGTGTGTGTGTGTGTGTGTGTGTGTGTGTGTGTGTGTGTGTGTTTGTGTAAATTTTGCACCCACGTAATATAGTTACATGAAAAAGCTTGCTTTCTCAACTGCCAAAGTTTTTTTTTTAAAGGAAAGGAATATAGTTCTCTTGTCTTTCTTCATAATTTTTTTTTAGACTTCCATCTAAATCACAGACTTCACCTTTAATCTAAATGACACTAAAAGATGACGCAGCCCTATGACACAGGAAGCTGGCACCATTTAGCCTGTGCTAAACTAGCTTAGCTGAAGATTAGAATCTTACCATAATATAATTATAGAATTTTAGATATGGCAAAATAAAAAGCAAATGTTCTTCATTATTATCAGTGAACATCCTTGATTGTATTTTTAACATAGCTAGATATTATATGTTGATAGCTAGCGACGAAGAGCTTTAAGCTAAAGCTAGCTCAGGTTAGCATCCACTTGGGAGATTATGTTTTAATATTGTCAAACATGGACATGGACTGTTCATTCAGTTTTATTCTGAAACTAGCATCGCTAGCTACAGTAACTAACACAAGTTTGTGGGATTTAGCTTGAATTGTGTTTCTAACTAAACTGATGTCAGAGATGCTAATTTATACCTCAAAACACAGATAAGAAGTTTTTTGAGTGATGTCACTAGAACGCTGTGATGTGATTGGAGGAGCATTCACTTGACAGCTCTGAGATTTTATTTATTTATTTGAATTTTTCTCAGAAAATGATAATAATACATGATATTGATGTAATTCTGGTCATTCTTTTATATTTAATGCCACTATCTCTCTCTCTCTCTCTCTCTCTCTCTCTCTCTCTCTCTCTCTCTCTCTCTCTCTCTCTCTCTCTCTCATCCCCTGTGAGAGAGCTGTAATGAATCGCTTTGCAGATGAAGGAGGACGCAATCCTTCTCCACTTCATTACTGAATAACTTATAACTCCGTAGAACGGATAGAAGGACGGAGGGATGAGTCAGCGACTCTGTGTGTTTTACTGATGAACAACAAAAGGTGAAGTAAAGGTATGAAAGAGAGACACTTTCATTAAGTCAGACATCAGTCAAGTCATACAGTAGATAGATAGATAGATAGATAGATAGATAGATAGATAGATAGATAGATAGATAGATAGATAGATAGATAGATAGATCCACTGCAGTATATATTATAACTCAGACTGATGGACACACAACACACTACAACACACACAAGCTAGCTAGCTAAAGTAATGCTTAATTTCTGTGTGTGTGTGTGTGTGTGTGTGTGTGTGTGTGTGTGTGTGTGTGTGTGTGTGTGTGTGTGTGTGTGAAGCTCTGTCTAGTTATGTAGTGGGTTTATTCGGCTGATCTGTACGTCCCTGATGTGTAAACACTAGCTTGCTGGTTCAGAAAGGCTGCTGTCTCACTCAGGGTAATGGACGCTTTATTTACTCCTGCAGTGGCACGATCAATGCCGCTGTGTGTGTGGGTGTGTGTGTCCATACCTAAGCATAGCAACTATTATCTGCAGTGTGTGTGTGTGTGTGTGTGTGTGTGTGTGTGTGTGTGTGTGTGTGTGTGTGTGTGTGTGTGTGTGGGACTGCACATGCCAAAGCAGAGCAACAATTAGATGCAGTCACTGTGTGTGTGTGAGAGAGAGAAACTGCACACACCTAAGCAGAGCAACAATTAGCTGCAGTCACTGTGTGTGTGTGTTGTGTGTGTGTGTGAGAGCATCGTCAGCATGCCAGCATTACACTGCACAACTGATTCGGCCTTCAGAAGGCCGTAGCCATGGCAACCCTCACGCACGTTCCCATTGGCCGCTGGCAGCTGGACTAGGCTCTAGCACAAATCCAAGGAAACAGGAGTCTGCCGTCCAATTTCTCTCTCTTTGCTATCTCTCTATCCACACACACACACACACACACACACACACACACACACACACACACACACACACACACACACACACACACACACACACACACACACAACATATACACTATAGCCCATATTAACACACACTGCTTGCATATCATATTAAAGAGATGGTCAGAGTTGTACAGATTGTACAGAGACAGTGAGTTTTTTGCCATCCACTCCATGTCTCCAGCTTCTGTACGCTCCCACTGAGAAACATTACTACATCAAAGTCTGGAGTGTTTTAGAGAGCAGGATCGTAGTGTCTCACTCTCTTAAGCTCCTGTAGCGCTTCATCATGCAGCAATATCAGAGTGCTTCAGTGACATCAGTGCTATGAATGCAAACCACATCGCTGACTCTTACCTAACGTCGCAGATCGCACACTATGCACTACACGTGTACCCTAGACACACTATACATGACTTTCTAGTGCCTATGTGTGTATTGCATACAGTACATTTGGTAAATAATAATAATAAAAAAAAAATACAGTATGTTTTCTTAAAGTATGAAATTAAAAAAAAAAGATTTAATTTAATAAAAGTTTAATAAATAATAAATTAGTTTAATAAAAAATAAATTCAAGAAAACTTTTGTTTCAAATAAAAACAATTATTTAACTACTGCCTTAAAGGTGTCGATTTATTGTGCTTTTTTTTGCTGTACTTGAATAATGAATGTTTTTTTTGATGAATAATTGGTATAAATACCGATAATAAGAGCAGGACATAGACAGTACAGGTTTATTTGTTATTTCTATCATTAATGTGTTAAATTTATTTTTTTCTTATATGACTCCTGTGGTCTAAGGACTGAGTATAATTTATGTGTTTGCTGTTATTGGTGTTATTATGGGCTGAAAGAATAAAGAAAAAAAAATCTAGAAAAATGTCAGACTTTTGTAATAGAATGTTATAAAAAAAATGTCAGAGGTGTTACACAATTCAATACACAATCCCCAAAAGTAAACAATCCAATTTCTCTGCATATTGTTGGATTTCTCAGCATGACCACACTGCAGGCGGCGAGTCTATGTTTCGAGAAGGCGTCTGCTGTGTGTTTTAAGGAGCGATGCTGTTTGTCTAAGCATAGAAAACTCTCAGCATCCCTTCATTCTGAATGCTAATCTTCCCAAAGGAACAGATTTTCGTTTGTGTTGTGTACCTGCGGGGAGACACATGGACTTATTATTATTATTATTATTATTTTTTTACAGCATTTGCATTTATTGAACAGCTGAGTAATAGAACAGAAACAGAAATGCTAGAGGGGGTTTCATAAGCATTCATAACCCTTTTATTATCTACCTTGCGGTTTCTCATTATGGCTGGGATTACCATATACACCAATCAGCAATAACATTAAAACCACCTGCCTAATAAAGTGGAGGCTTGGCTCTGGACTCGTCGAGACCTCCGAAGGCCTGCTGTGGGATCTGATCCCAAGACATTAGCAAAGGATCGTCTTGTAAGGTTGAGCTTCCACAGATGGGACTTGTTTGTCCAGCACATTCTAATAACACACCAAAAAAGTCTATATCTGTTTTTATTTTTTTTTTTTAGAACATAATTATAAATTCATTTGCTTTATAAATAAATAAAAAATAAAATATAAATATATATAAATAAATATATAATATAAATAAAAAAGATTTGTTTTTTGTATTTGTTTACTCCATGTTATTTAAAACCCTCGCTTTAATATACTAATCAGAGAATAGGATAATAAATAAATAAATAAATAAATAAATAACTAAATAAGGGAAAAAACAAAACAAAATAGCATAGAAATTATGAGATGGGGGGGGGGGGACGGACACGGTGGCTTAGTGGTTAGCATGTTCGCCTCACACCTCCAGGGTTGGAGGTTCGATTCCCGCCTTTGTCTTGTGGTTTCCTCCCCCGGTCCAAAGACATGCATGGTAGGTTGATTGGCATCTCTGGAAAATTGTCCGTAGTGTGTGTGAGTGAATGAGAGTGTGTGTGTGCCCTGTGATGGGTTGGCACTCCGTCCAGGGTGTATCCTGCCTCGATGCCCAATGACACCTGAGATAGGCACAGGCTCCCCGTGACCCGAGAAGTTCAGATAAAGCAGTAGAAAATGAAATGAATGAATGAATGAATGAATTATGAGAGAAGAAATATGCTCTATTAATATTATTATTAATGGTAAAAAAAAAAACATTAAATATACAAAAATAAATAAAGGAATAAATAATAAGTAAAAATGGGCATGAGGAGAATCAACTTTTAATAATTTTCTTTTAGAAATGATATATTTTTTAATTACCATCAATAGAACATTTCTTTCATCACGCTTTAGAAAGGCAGCTGCCTGAATTACACCGGTTTCATTCTAACGCTTACATTCAGAATTTATTCCAACATTCCTTTCCCTGGTCCTAAAATCTCAAAATGCCTTCGGCCGTCTGGGTTCTAAACCCACCCCTGCTTTTTAACAGAGCGTGAAAAAGTGAACAGTGTGAAAACGTGTCGTTTCTGTAGCCCTTAGTGATTTCACTAGAATTGTGCGATTTAGTGGACTAGCATGTCACGCTACACCGTGTTAGCATATGAGGAGCATCTCTCCTCCTACACCTTCCTTTCGAAGCTTGAAGCTTTGAAAACTCTCAGCAACCCTCATTCTAAACACTAATCTCTCTCAAATAAATGGATTATCCCCCGCTTTCTGTCGTCTGGGTCGTAGCTGCAGGGTGGCACGGCGGGATTTTTCATTTCGGCTGCACTTTCCCAACAGCTGAAAAATGCCACCATGCCGTCTGTCTGTTTATACGCTATGTAGCTATAGATCTATAGCTCTAGAGCAACGATATAAGGACGATCATTTGAGTATTGGTCTGATTCTGATAACGGTTCACATCAAACATCAGCAAAGGGAAGATGACACAGCTGTTGATTCCAGATGAGCTGGGTTTTTGGAGTATTACAGAAAGTGCGAAGCTCCTGAGATTTTCACCCTTAGCAGTTTATAGAGAACGGTGAGGAAAAAACAAACAAACATATAAAGCATCACCTTGTCGATAACAGAAAAACCGACAGATCAGTATGAGGAAAGCTACTGTACAGCAACACAAAGAAGCACTCTGTATATCCACGGTGCACAGAAAAGCATCTCAGAACACACTGAACCACGTGGCAGAAGAAAAACCATTGGTGGATCGAGCGGTTACGGCTCTGGGTTGTTGATCGGAGGATTGAGCTTCAAGCCGTATAACTGACAAGCTGCCGCTGTTGGGGACTTGAACAAGGCCCATTACCCTTGTAATGGCTTCCGTTTGAATTTAACTATTTCTGGTGGGAAGGTAAAGTTGACGCTACTCCATAGAGGATGATTTATTCAAAAAGATTCAATTCCACGTGAAAAGATACAGTACATCCAACTCCACATTGTGCTTGTACATCAAAAAACTGTCTCCCTTCCCACTTCCCCTTGCTACCTACAGGAAGTGTCAAGGCAGGTACAACTCTTCCCATTCACCACCGGGGAGCACAAAATTGACATAGTAAACATTACATTTACAATATTAAATACATATTTGACTTTTTTGGCTCTTTTTTTCACATACCCCAACTGAGGAGGTTGGGGTCAGGGTGGAGGGGTAGCTATGATACTGCGCCCCTGGAGCAGGGAGGGGTTGAGGGCCTTGCTCAAGGGCCCAGCAGTGGCAGCTTAGCTGTGCTGGGGCTTGAACCCTGATCCGACGATCAACAACCCAGAGCCTTAACCAGTTGTGCCACCACTGCCCCAAAAATAGGTTTAGGTTTGTAAAGTCTGCCTTATAAACAGTTATGAAGACTGTTATAAGGATTATTATTGCTATAACGGTTTTATGTGGACTGCTTTACGAGCCATTATTTACATTTGCATTTATTCCTTTATCCGATGCTTTTAAAATAAGCCAAAACAATACTGTATATCAAGCAGAGGACAGTAGACATAGTGCTAGTGTTTTAATTCAGTGCTAAAGTGCATTAGATGTGGTGGATAGTGATGGAGTCTGCAGGCTTTATGGAGCTTTATCTCACCACCGAAGAACAGTCAGTTGGAAGGATCTGGAAAGAGAACTCATGCCTCACTGAGGAGGCATTACCAGAAAACATAAACCTCATAAAGGAGTGTGCTGAGGTGTTTACGTCAAGGCCTTTAATTTGATCGAGTGGATGACTTCTTTCATGATGCGAGGTGTGGTGCTGCATTCTGTATCATCTGGAGGAGTTTGATAGACCTGGCTGGTCACTGAAAGTCATCCAGAGGATTGTGGGATTTGAATTCACAACCTTCTGATCAGTAGTCCAATGCCTTAACCAATGTACAGCTAGACACAAGCTACTCAGAAGGACAGCCAGAGATCTCTGGATGACGTTCTATGACCACTTGAATATCACCGACAGACCAGGTCTATCAAATTCAACCTATTCAAGAGGTCATCCGGATATACCTGGCTGTCCTGAGTGGCTTGAGTCTAGCTGTACATTGAGGTTTGGGAAGGGGTAGATAAGTGGTTAAAACATTGGAATACTGTAGCAAGGTTGTGAGTTTGAATCCCATGGCCATCAAGCTTAACCCCGGATATTACAGACCAACCATGTCTATCAAGCTGCTTTTGATGATTCAGAACAAGGCACCAAACCTTGTGTTCCTTGTTGTCCACACCATCAAATCTCTTGTAGTGCCTCCACAGTGAGGCATGAGGTCTCTTTCCAGAACCTTCCAGCTGACCATCCACCGGTGGTGGAATGGAGTTCAGTCCGGACCACCACCACCACCACCACCACCACCGTACAAGGTCCATTATCCGAAGCGATACAAATAGAGTTATAAGGTTAGTGATCAGAACAAATCTGAAGCCACACACACACACACACACACACACACACACACACACACACACACACACACACACACACCAGAGAGAGTCTAGGAACGATAAAGAAATCTCGCTCCGACTCACGCAGACACAGAATCACACTTTAATCAGCGCAGTGACTGAGAGAAAGCGAGAGATTTCTGTGCCATCCTGCGTCTAAGCGTTTATTCCGTCAACTCGATGGAATAATTAAAAAAATTTGTGCCTGACAGAGAAAATGTTTTATTAGCGCAAATGTCTCATTAAAAGCAGCAATTTCCTAATTAAATCCCACTACAATCACTCAACCTCATTCCATTTCAGAAATGACAAATAAATAAATAAATAAATAAATAAATAATAAATGAAAAAACGAAAAATGACATGCTTTCTACATGATGATTTAATCACCTAATCTTTTTTTTTTTTTTTTGGTGAAAAATTGTAGCCTTTTATCAAGCATAGAAAAAGTAATAAAAAAAAAAACTAATATTAAATTCATAAATGAGAAATGTTCATATTTAATTAAAAATGTCAATTTCTATAAATGTATTAATGAATTTTTTAACACAGTTTGATATTAAAAATAAAAAGCCCAAAATCAAATGTAGAATCGCTGCTAGATTTGATCTGACACGACATTTTACAAAATATTTTATTGTTTCATTAAATGTAATAAATTAATAAATGAAATGACTTTACATGCAGACGAGAGCTGAGTGAGATGTGTGAGCTTCTCTGAGTGGTAAAGTTTGTAGAGACGGAGAAGGAGGAAGAGGAGGAGGAGGAGGAGGAAGAGGAATGTGTCTTATCTGTACATGTTCCTGCTTCTAATAGAGCGCCGCTGATATAATAACCATGCAGGAGCGTTACCATGACGACCAGCATCAATAACATCCCCGGTGTGGACGTTCATGCGGGGACCTCAGCCTTGTGAGTTCAGTACAGTTTTACACGCACACACACACACACACACACACACACACACACACACACACACACACACACACACACACACACACACAGGAGGTGAACTACAGAAAAAAAAATACCCCTTTAAATTTTGCTCTCGAAACGTCCTTCGGTAAGTTCTTGTGAGAACTTGTGAGGGACAAAATGTGACACATCTCAGCTATAACACTCGGGTTGGCTGTCTAAGCCCACACACTGCTGCTGCGTGTCTAATTCACCTCCACATACACACACACACACACACACACACACACAGACACACACACACACACACACACACACACACACACACACAACACACACATTTAGGTTATTGGTTGATGTGATGTGAGATGTAACTCTAAGAGAGTTCATGTTTCCACCCGCACATCAGTGGGGTCTCGGTCTGTGTATGCGTGTGTGTGTGTGTGTGTGTGTGTGTGTGTGTGTGTGTGTGTGTGTGTGTGTGTGTGTGTGTGTGTGTACACAGACAGCAGCAGTGTGTGGGATGATGGACCAGAGCTGGAGATGCAGCTCTGATAGAGCAGCTAATTGAACACGTGGGAGAAGAACAGAGACGGGAGATGAAAAAGAACCCGAAGAAGAGAAATATAAAAGAGAGAGAGAGAGAGAGAGAGAGAGAGAGAGAGAGAGAGAGAGAGAACTGAAAGAACAACATGTGAAAAATCCATGAGATTCTATCTCAGCATGAAAACATGAAAACTGTTCATGTCTGCAGACTTCAGCTTATTAAAAATAAATATTCATAAGAATATGCAAATTAGGGAAACACCCCCATGTTCCTCGTCACCACGATAACCACCGTCGCTAACATTTAGTTAGCTAGCTAGATTAGCAATAAGCCATCGATTAGCATATCAGCATAATATAATCTCAACAACCTGAGCTCATTCGTTCCCCCAAAAACAGCAGGTTCTTGAAAGTTATTTGTAACAATGTAGCACGTTTTTTTTGTTTGTAATATAAGTACTGTTGTGTGCAAAAGTTTGTGCACCTTTAAGACCAAATGTCAAGGAGATCAGCAAAACATTTAGCATTATTTTATTTTTAATATCCTTTTTCTCAATATGATATAAATATTCTCTAAGAATGAAACTAAAATGATCAATCTTGGCCATGGCATGTCATTTTTTCCCTTGGGTTACTAAAAAAAAAAAGGAGCTCAGCAAGATTTATGTTTTCTTTCTTTCCCTTTTATCATCCTCGAATGTTCAGTCCTGATTTATGGCCTTGGAATATCTGATAAAAGCCTGGAATTCAGTTTGTGTCTGACGCTCCGTCTTTTCTCTTCATGTTCTGTCACGATAACGCTGCTGTCGGAAATAAAAGAGACGATAAATAAAAATGTGAAAATTTCAGGTGATGTGGTCACAGTTCATCAGGTAAAAAGGAACTGGCGGTGAAGCCGAGGGGAAAAAATGGGGGGAAAGGAACGAGAAAAGAGGTGGATAAGAAGTGAATTGTAGCCAATAGAAGGAGAAGGATGTAACAGCGTCTTGTTTCCCCAGAAGACTCAATGTCACGCATGAGCGAAGGAAGGAAGGAAAGAAAGAAAGAAAGAAAGAAAGAAAGAAAGAAAGAAAGAAAGAAAGAAAGAAAGAAAGAAAGAAAGAAAGCAGACAGAAACCGTAGAAGACAAAAATAGCTTTCCTGACTGTGAGACAATCTGAGAAACATGTCCAGTACCAGCTGTGTCCTTATTTCACAGACAGTGGGAGTTATTCCGACACAATACACCAATTTTTATTTATTTATTTATTTTTTTGCTTGTTTGTGTTTCACAAGCGTTACTATCTCAGCCTTTATATAGCCTGTATTTGGGCTCTTGCAGTTTTCCGGAGGAGTGGACAGTCATCAAGTAAAACACACTCGACACTCCGGCTTTCTGCCCTCAGGTTTTTCTCTAAACGAGCAGAACCGGTGACATGGTGAAGCGAATCCATCTATTTTACTGTGGGATATCTGTGAAGAAGGTTGGAAAGTGCCTGGATTAGAATTTTAAAAAGTTTCAGATCAGTTTTTAGGTCAGGCTTAATAACTATTACAGAATTACAATAATCGCTGCAGCAAAATAAGAACACGGGTCTGTCGAGAATCCTACACTTTTAGAAGAAATAAATCTCTTCTGTTTAACGAATATGACTCAGAGATGCACACAAGATTTTTCCTACTTTGACCATTGATTCCACAGGATGATGAAAACAGTCCTTTGAGATTCTGGTCTATGTTGCATCACATCACCTTTCCGTACTTTCATGCCTCAGATCTCTTCTTCGAAGCCTATTTTTCTCACATATACACCACAGCACAGTGAAATTATTTCTGCACATATCCCGACTTTGGAGGTTGGGGTCAGAGCACAGGGTCAGCCATGATACAGAGCCCCTGGAGCAGTGAGGGTTAAGGGCATTGCTCAAAGGCCTAACCGTGGCAGCCAACCGTTGAATTTGAACCCAGGCCCCTGAAGAGATCTCTTAGAACTGGGAGGTCATTGTCATGTTCATAAAACCATTTTGAGATGACTTTTGTTTGGTGACCTGGTGCATTATCATGCTGTATGTGTATGTAGCCATTAAAGATCAAAAACTGTGGCCATGAAGAGATCCACATGTTCAGTAGACCGTATTCAAGCGATTATTGATTGGTATTAATGGCCCAAAGTGTGACTGGAAAAGGTTACGTCCATGGATTTAAGCTGTCGGTGCCAAAGTCTACCATCTGAAGACTGTAGAACCCAATGCTGTCTCCCGCTATTTCGGTCCCTTCACTTCAAGGTCAATGTGTTGTGCATTCTGAGATGTTTTTCTGCTGACCACAATTGTACAGAGCGATTATCTGAGATTATCTGAGCCATTTGCTATGATCCCTGTCCTTAACAATTGCTGCAGAATCTCAGCTCACTGGATATTTTTCTTTATCTCTACACTCTGAGTAAACTCCTGAGACTGGGAGAAAACCCCAGGAGACCAGCAGTTGTAGAAATACTCAAACCAGCCCATCTGGAACCAACAGATTCAAGCCATGTCTCCGTATTTTTTATTCTGCTGCTTGATTTCGAACATTACCAGCTGTTGTCAGCAAGCCAGGGTGCCTTCCGGGGTCAACATGTAGAGTAAAGACATATCTCTTTACCTAGGCATACACATAAAACATCCTGTAGTATTATGAGCAGCAGCTATGCTACAGTAACTGTTCAACATTTGCTTCTCTTTTTCTACCCATCATGACACATCCAGAGATTGTATCAGCTCCAATTGGATTAAACTTCAAGAAGATTTTTGGCATACAAAGTAGAGATGCCAACTCCATGTGGTCTTTGAGGACAAAACCTCCTCATCAGTACTGTACACAATTGTCAGACCGTATCTGACTGTAGAAAGGATATTATTTATACGGTTATATACTATTTATATTATTTATACTGAAAGGATATTATTTATACTGTTATAACACTCTTCAGTGTTTATAACAGTTTATAATCACACCCTTCAGTGTCACCGATATAAGGATGAGGTTCACTTTTGAGTCTGGTTCCTCTCAAGGGTTCTTCCTCTTCCATCCAAGGGAGTTTTTCCTCGCCACAGTCGCCTCAGTCGCCTCAGTCGCCTTTGTATAATACTAAATGTTTTGTAACCCTAACCCTCTTATGTTCTGTAAAGCTGCTTTGAGACCATGTCCGTTGTTAAAAGCGCGATACAAATATCAGCAAACAAACTTAATTTAATTGAAAAATCCCTTGCCCAAACACAGGGATAGCAAAATAAACAGTTTATTTAACAAAGGCACCAACAGAAAACACAGACATAACAAACACAAACTTGAAGATGATTCAGGGGTAAGTAGCACATAACATAACATAACACAAAAACAAAAACTAAACATCTGAACACAACCCTGCCAGGTGTAACAGAATGTGGTAAGACTCTGGAAGGCCTAAAATTGTTCAACCCATCGCAGGGCGCACACACACTCTCATTCACTCACACACACACACTACAGACAATTTTCCAGAGATGCCAATCAACCTACCATGCATGTCTTTGGACTGGGGGAGGAAACCGGAGTACCCGGAGAAAACCCCCGACGCACGGGGAGAACATGCAAACTCCACACACACAAGGCGGAGGCAGGAATCGAACCCCCAACCCTGGAGGTGTGAGGCGAATGTGCTAACCACTAAGCCACCGTGCCCCCTCAGCATTGCATGTGTATCCTAATCAGCGAGGTTCATCTAGGTGTCAATAAGGAATAGTTCTAATACATTAAATGCCGCAGAAATTTTGAGCGATGTTGCGTTTGTTTCTTATATATATATATATATATATATATATATATATATATATATATATATATATATATATATGTATATTTTAAACTATAAAATGCCCTCAAAAATTTGGTAAAAAAAAAACGAATAAAAAATGTTTTACCCTAGAAGTAAGACTTAAATGTTTCATTTAGAGCCAATGTGTATATAAACATCCAAATTCAAATATCTAGTCGTCAGGATTGGATTTCTATGTTTAACAGTTTAAAGGTATTTCTGAACAGGATGCTGCCACCACCATGCTTCACTGTAGGAATATTATATTCAGTGTTGAGTTTTTCGATCATCGATCGATTCGAATTACTAGAAAATAATTTTGGAAAGTTTATTTACTTTTTTTTTTACGCCCGTATTCTGAGCTAAATTGAGGAGATTCATGACATATCACGTAATTAATAACCTGAATCATAAACATAAACATAAACATAAAATCTGGGTTTCTGAGTAAAAAAATTGTGATTCGGAGCAAATTTTCTTCACCTATTTTTACTGAAGGACTTTATTATTTGCTATTATTTCAGTTCAACCTTGGCCTAGTTGAGACAAAGCTAATTATAAAAGGTCAGCTGGAGGAAAATGAGCCTCCTGTAGTGTGCACTACTTAGCAATGTTCTATCCTATTGCCCTGCTCATGTCTCAGGGGTCTACAGCAATGTTTATTTAAAATAGTGCACGATGTCTTTTTATTAATCTCAATACTGACCAACGGAGATGGATGGCGACACGTTGAGATGGATCTTTAACGGAATTTGAGCAACCACTTGAGTTAAGGTAAAAAGTCAGAACCGGAGGTGGAGACAATGCTTCGTTAGATGCTTCTAGCTTTCCAGAAATCCACAACTTTTGCTGTAGAACTATTAGATGAATGTACTTTCTTTAAACATGGTTAGTACTGATATAGCAACATTTTTAGTAAAAGGAAAACGTTTCCTCTATGACTCTATACAGCTATTTATAAAGTGTTAGAACTGGCATGCCGTACCTAGATAAAGGAATTTGCCAGGGTTCTTTAGATAGTTAACAGTTTTCAGTTTTTAAACAGGCATCCAGGAGATTTGAAAACTTTCATGGCAACCATACAGTCTTGTTCAGATAGTTGACAGAACTTGTACAGCCATTTAAGTGCACACAGAACCACTACTTTGTTTAGAAAAAGAAATGGGTATCTCATTGCCCTTTTTCCACCAAAAAGAACCGGGTGCTGGTTTGGAACCAGAGCCTAATTTAGAACCAGTTCTTTCTTTTTCGACTGCCAAAGCACCGGCTCTGAACCAGAAAAAGTGGTTCTTAAGTAGCACCAAAACGTTGCTGGTCTAAACTTAAGAAACGCTTATGTCAGGGGCTGTGGGTGGGGCTGTGGGTGGGACTGTGGGCGGGGCTACTGTTAGATAATGTACCTTAAGTATACTAATGTTTAATACACTTTTACTTTACCGCATTCTTTTCTTCACATATCTCAACTGAGGAAGCTGGGGTCAGAGTGCAGGGGGAGCTATGAAATAGCGTACCCTATAGCAGGGAGGGTTAAAGGCCTTGCTCAAGGGCCCAACAGTGGCAGCTTGGCAATGCTGGGGCTTTAACCCTGATCCTCCAATCAACAACCCAGCACCTTAACCAGTTGAGCCACCACTGCCATATGTGATGATGAGGTAGCCTAGTGTTTAATATGTTGGGTTATTGAGTGGAAGGTTGGAAGTTTGAATCCCAGGTCCACAAGTCTGCCAACACTGGGCTCCTGAGCAAGGCCCTTAATCCACAGTTTAAGTCGCTCTGGATAAAGGTGTTGGCTAAATGCTGAAAATGTAATGATTTTTTTTATCTGAAACACTCATTTAGGATAAACATGCCAAAAAATGTTTGCTAGGTTCCATAAAAAAAAAAAAAATGTAACACCTTAATTTAATGCATCTAGAATCAGGTCATCAGATCAGATTCTAAAATGAACACGCCGTGTCATAATAAAACCCTTTTAATATGTGATGAAAATAGGCTCTCTTTATTTCCTTATGTCCTATTTTTGCCTCGTGATATAAGCATGAGATATGCAGGAACAGAGATTCTGCTCTAAAGCTTGAAACCTCCTTAGAATTTTCGGAGACCCTACATGAACTTTCACATTTCTCAGCACGACGACTCTGAACTCGAGAACAAAGCTCGGGGGGAAACAATGTGTACTGCGTGTCCTTTTTATTTATTTTTTATTTATTTTTCTATTACATATACATAGAGATCCTAGTGGACGAACATTGGTAGTATCGTATTTTTAAAAATACTACATTAATACATTAATACATATACAGTATCTCTATACAGTACATACAAAAGATTGAGATCAGATCCTGCTATAATAATGACCATGTTAATAGTTTGTACATAAGGTCAGATTTTCCTCGTGACTTAAAGCAAATGTTTACTCGACATATGGATGATGATCTAAAATGGATCGTATGAATTTGCACAGATTTGTCCGTGTCACTTTAAAGCCAAAAAAAATGTAGATATTTCAAAGATTCTACGTTTCACTGAAGTCGATGTCAGTAATATAATTTGTACAGTAATTAAATCTACTGTATGTAACTAGAAAAGAGTGCAAAATGAGTACATACTGTACTTTAGCACTATACTTATACCTATAAATGTAGAGCATAACTTTGCTTGCAAAATAGCCACAGTTGCTTCAATGTATGGATTCTTTAAGATATATAAAAATATTCCTTTGAGATTCTGGTATCCTTGATAACATGATTGCTATGAAGCGTGTTGCTATGAAGGATTTGGCCATGAAAGGTGTGGCTGTGGCAATTAAGTGATGATTGATTGGTATTAATGGCCCAAAATGAGCCAAGCAAATTCTCCAAGCCATTACACCAACTCCACCCGATTTGCATCCATGGATTAATGCAGTTGTATCCACATATTGGTGTACAGGCATTTAAACTGGATTGAGGTCGAGACTATGACTATGAGCATGACTATGAGCACCTTAATTTATTGTTCCTCAGTTATTCAGATGTAAATTTTGATGGTTTGCTCGAGATTATTGTAATGTCGCATGACCCAATTTCAACCCAGCTTAAGCTGCTGGACAGATGGTGTCACATTGTCTCTTAAAATAATCTGGTATAATATTAATAGAATAAACAAGGCTGTGATGTCACAAGGTTACCAAACATCACCTTTGTGTCATCGTATCTGCGATATTCTTACCGAAGAAAACGGGCTCGTTTCTAGCGGCCTTGATTTCTTCCTCACCGATTTTTTTAATTTGCTCTTTTTCTGATGCGCTGTCATGAACAATCAGCATGCATACAGAGGTCTATAGATCACATGATGTAGCTCTTGGCTTTTTTTTTTTCTTTTCTTTGAGCATTAACCGGTCTGACCTTGGACCGAATTTGCAGGGACGCACACTCCTGGGAAGATTGGCAACTGCCTTGAAGGCTATCCATTTGTAAACTGCAAAATGGTGAATTACAAATAACCTTTTTCCAGGCTGATGAGCACCAGAAATTTGCTTCTATGCGGTCATGGCTGATGTCCTTTCATCATTTATTTAGACACACACCGAGTGCTCCACAAAATAAACCTGTTAAAAATTTCTGCTTTGAATGCTTTGTGATTATAAACCCACTATCGTTAGCTAAAACCTGCTTTCTAATTACTCTTATAATGATAATGGAATTAAGAAGGGTATACTTTGTCTTTCCCAACAGGTTTCTGAATGACAAAATCTGCCCTTTTTTTTTGGTGATGTCAACACAATAGTTGTTTTGGCTCTAATAAATAATTGTTTTGACTGAATATACACCAATCAGACATAACATTAAAACCACTGATAGGTGACATGGATAAATTGTGATGGCTGGACAACTAAGTCAAGGCATCTCCCAAACTGTGAGGGTGTTTCTGGATTGTAGTAGTCTCCGTAACTACTGTACCAAATGTGGTTCGGGGAACCACTAGAAACAGGATTATTGGTGCATAAGGCTTGCTGATGGTCACTTGGTGCTCAGAGTAACCATGCTGAATCCTGTCCACTTACAATTGACACGTGAGCATAAAAACTGGACCATGAAGCAATGGAGTAAGGTGGCCTGGTCCGCTCTGTTCTGCATGTGGGTCACTTACCTGGAGAAGACATGGCATCAGGATACACTATAGGAAGAAGGCATGCCAGCAGAAGCAACGAATAAAACTTGGGTCCTGCCATTCACATGAATGTTACTTTCATCAGTCAATCATCTGTGGGATGTGCGGCTGTACAAACAACTCCAATCTACAGAGACCTCACCTCATGATGTGTAATTGTTATTGAATATACAAAAAAAAAAGACATTTTAGATATTATTAATATATATATATATATATATATATATATATATATATATATATATATATATATATATATATATATATATATATATATATATGTGTGTTATAATTAATTATAATTATAACAATATTATTATATTGTTTATAATAATGTTCATTTATTTTTTTAGATAATTATTAATATTCCCAGTTGATTTAGAGAGATTATTCAGGTCCACACATTTTATTGGGTTATTAATATAAAATTAATCAAATTGATTAAATTAAGTGTTTTATGCTTCATATACACACAGTAAGCTTGAACGACAAAAAATTTGGAAAAGGCTTGAAAAATTGATTAATAAAATCCAAAACTGAGATTTAAATGTTTTCCAAATTGAGCACAACATTTTAAAAATGTAAAAAAAAAAAAAGAGTCCAAGGAAGTCTGTGTAGATGATGATGATCCCAATGGCTTCTCTAATATCAGAAGCTTCAGAAAGACATCCAACAGGTAGGCCCTTAAGGAGGGTAAAGATTTTCTAGTTTGATGAGAAAAAATCATATAATCTTCAGACCTGAAGATGGCAATTCACAGTTGCTCTACTTTAAGATCTGATCTGAGCTTGGGAGGATCTTACAGGAATAACATGTCATCGCCCAAGAAGATTTAAGAAATGACAGAAAAATGGAATAATAAGAAGGAAATTTCAATCTTGGACTTTTAATAAATCTGCACAAATAATTCCCTTTTGTTTTGTTAGTATTTGTTATTGTGTTATTTATACTGAATAAAAGGTAATCCATTTTAAATTAAATAAATAAGATTAAATAACAAAGTATACACAAACTGAAGTACAGCTATGAAGCATAATAGAGTCGAGTGCAAACATTTCCGGCTGAATATAAGGGATCCGTACTTCAGAACGGAGATACAAACTTTTATACTGATGTCATTTTGATTGGGTTTTGTATCAATGATTTAAATTGTTTAAAATGCTAAAAATAAATAAATAAATAAATAAATAAATAAATAAATAAATAAATAAATAAAGTTTTTATTTATTTTTTTTACATTACAACTAATTTAGATGAAACATATATTTAAATATTTAAACTATTTTCATACATTTTTTGAACTGATCGTTTCAAATGTTCTTTGTTGTTGTTGTTGTTGTTGTTGTTGTTTGTTTGTTTTCAAGCATCTATTTAATTTTAAACTAATTTATAATAAATATATTCTGTACCACTTTCTACTGAACCTCAACCACACTTTATTGAATGGAACAGAAGCAGGTGGAACGCAGCAGCAAAGCAAACAGATGTAACCATTGAGGATGCGAAGAAAAAAAATACGACAAGAAGAGATGAGGATGTTACAGATACACACGAAAGTGTGTGTGTGTGTGTGTGTGCGTGTATGTGTGCATGTGTGCGTGTGTGTGTGTGTGTGTGTGTGTGTGTGTGTGTGTGTGTGTGTGTGTGTGTGTGTGTGTGTGTGTGTGTGTGAGTGAGAGTACGTATGTGGCATTTTCATTTAGTACATTACAATCTACACTTCATTTCAGAATCAAAGGATTTTCCCAACTGCACATTAAAAATAGAATACAAGAAGGAAAAGGAAAATGAAAAAAAAGAAGAAGAAGAAGAAGAAGAAGAAGAAGAAGAAGAAGAAGAAGAAGAAGAAGAAGAAGCGATACCTGCTGCCTTTTTAAAGTCTTCCAGTCTGGAAATGTTAAAATACAGCTTTAGAATGTTCACCCAATTTTCACTGATTCCTGGAATATCAGCATTTTTTGTTAAAAAAAATGATAATATTAATTAAAAAATAAAATAAATTAAAAAAGCTACTAGAACTACTACTACTATTACTACTAATAACAATAATAATAAACATTGGCTTATGATACCTGCATATGAAATATTTTCCTTAAACAATAGAAAAACTAATGAAAACAGGCTTAATATTAAAGCTATTCAAATGGACTTCAATTGTTATATGAAATGGAACATTTATATGCTTTTAACATAAAAAAAGCAGTGGATAATAAATGAAAAATAAGATGATTATTATTCTTATTATCATCATTATTATTAATAATGATAATAATAATAATAATAATAATAATAATAATAATAATAATAATAATAATAATAATAATAATAATAATAAGCACCTTTATCCTGATTTATTTTTTCTGAAAATAAAACAAACAAACAAAAAAAAAACATCTGGTTGATGTAAACTATTTTTAGCAAAAAAATAAATAAATAGATGAATCTATTGAATCTATGATTATTCTAAACCCATAATATTAAAAAAAAAAAAAAGTGGAGAAAAAGTGAAATTGGCCAGATATTGGTGTGTTCTGTTTTTTGTTTTTTTCAACTTTTTTTTAAACTTTTTTTTTTTTACTTTTTTTTAAACTTTTTTTTAAACTTTTTTCTTTTCGTTTTTTTTTTTTTTAAAACAAAAATAATATCATGAACTGGATAACGTTAGCCTTGCTGATGGATGGTGATACAATTTGCTAATTGGAGCTTGATTTTCCCTTTTTTAAGAATAATAATAATACTAGCTGGTTTATGTTGCTAGGTTTAAGCTAAGATTTTAACATCTGTGTTGTGACTTTATTGTTATTTTTAAATATGTGAATAATGATGTTTGTCATAGATGCTAATCTAAAGACTAGAGTTAGACTATAATAATAATAATAATAATAATAATAATAATAATAATAATAATAATAATAATAATAATAATAATAATAATAATGTGCAATAGGCGTTAAGGTCAAAGGTCATATAAAAAGAGTGTGGATTCTACCCAGAGTAGGTCGATACAGATATACAAGTTCAACTCTGTCAGCTTTATTGGGTTGAGATGCAACAGCAACACCTAGAGGCAGGAGGCCTTCGATTGGAGACGAGATATTTACATGGCTCGCTTTTTCACAGTAACAATGCCCCACCCCCACCCCACAAAAAAAAACTAAAGGGAAAGCCATTTTTTCCCTTTTGAATGATAAATAAATGGCTTTACGAAAGCTCACAAGAATTAAAGATCAAAGTGAATCATAGGCCTCATAAAAATCTAGTCTACTTCCATACTACACATACCAAAATCAAAAAAAGATGAAAAGATGCAATAAGAAAACCTCATCGTTTGTTTGAGAGCCTTACCAACAGTTCACCAACGGAATTTTTAGCTACATTGGGCAAAAAGAAACAAAAAAAAAAAGAAAAATAAAATTAAAAAAAAGAAGAAACTCAACACATCGCATTATAACACATAATACACCTGTAAGGAGATGAAACTATAAATAATGATCAAAAAACAGAAAAGCAGCCTACATGCATTAGTACATCTCATACTGTTGTTCATCCCCATCACGTTGCCTGTTTTCCAGAAATTAAACAACAAATACAAATCCTAAATGTGTTAATCTTTTGTTCCACAAAATAGAGAAATGGCACTTTTTAATATATTCATAAATCTTTTTATGGTACATTATATATATATATATATATATATATATATATATATATATATATATATATATATATATATATATATATATATATATATATATATATATATATATATATATGTTTATCATTAAAGAACTGTGAGTCAGCATGTTGTTGGTCTGGTTCCCGGCGATCGGGAGTCAAAACCATGCGGGTCGGATCATGCAGATATGTTACAAGTCGCTATTTACATTACATTCATGCTCTCCTCATCCCATCGTGCACCATTTCCACTTCCTCGGGTTTGCAGTCGAATGATTGCGGCACCAAAGACAGAGAAAGAAAGGAGAAAGAGAGAGAAGAAAGGACAGAAAGAGAGTGAGGGGAAAGGAAAAGAAAGAGGTACATATTTTCAACAGCATCCATAACGGTGGCTCATGAATATTTATAGTGAACTGATGCGAAGAAAAATAGGGTATTTCCCAACAGAGTGAGTAAGAAAGCGCCACCGGGATGCATCTATCTTTTTTTGCACACTTGAGTGCTTTGATGAACGTCTAAGTGCCTTATTTATCAGAGAGCGAGTGAGCGCCGCAGTCGTAGCTCCTGTGATCAGCATGATAAGCAGCTCCGTGCCAATAAGATGAGTCACAAACTGTCTGCAAAGAGTTGATCTCGGACGCTGAGGAGTTCCCATCTCTCCGCTTAGACCGTTTCCGGTGGCGCAGGACGAAAACTAGCATCCCGACCACAGTGAAAGCAGACGTGACAAAGACCAGCAGCAATCCAGGCACCAGAACTGATATTGAGACTCGGCTTGGCTCCGGGTACGATCCAGGACGCGTCCCTGAGTCAGAATCCATACTGACAGTGCCATTTTTGGATAATGAAGTCGGCGAAGCCTGTTCGTAAAGTTCCGGGCATATCAGGTCGGTCCGTATGCGACGGAAATCTTGTTTCCAGAACTCCTCTGGTGACTCACACTTCAGGTCGCTCACGATGACGTCAGGCGCCATTTTTTCTGCCCACTGTTTCAGTGGCATAATGGTGCACGTGCAATCCCAAGGGTTCCCATGCAAATCTATTTGGATGATCGAGCTGAGCTGATCAAGGACGCCGTTTATGGGAAGATGCGTGAAATAGTTGTTATGCAGGCTTATTTTGGACAAGGAGACACCAAGGAAGGTATCTGCGGGCAACGACTTTAACAGGTTGTTGTTCAAAAACAGCACCCGCAGGTTAGGCATCGGACTAAAGGCCCCTGCTATGATGAGCTGAATATCATTATATTCCAAACTGAGATATTCCAGGTTTTGGAGTCCCACAAACATATCCGGCATGACAGTATCCAGATAGTTCTTGTCCATGTAAAGCCACCGTAACTCACTCAAGTTTTGAAAAGTGCCATTCTCAATGGTTTTGATGTTGTTCCCACCTAAATCGAGCAGGTTCAGATTTGTGTATCCCCGAATCTGGTTTCTTTTTACTGCATGGATATTGTTATCACGTAGGTTTAGCTCATGTGCACCGAGAGGTTTGGGTCTCAGATTGAGCATGCTCTCTAATTTTTTCCCTTCGCAGTTCACCCCAAGTCCTTGACTAGTGCCGATTAACTTGCACACGCACGTTTGGGGACACGTTACATCACTGACGCCTGATGCTATTGCTGTTGGGGTCTTTAGCTGCCAGTTTTCTCTAGCTTTGGGACGGCTCTTGTTGTTCTGAGCATTTTTCTCTGTCACCACAGCCATTTTGGAGGTTGTGGACATGGGTGAAGGAGGAGAATCCAGTTCTGAGCTCTCATCCTGAGTCGGAGGTGCGGCCAAACTGGAATCAGCGCCATCTTTGGAAGGGCAGAGCTCAGACTCGGCTGTCTCGTTAAGTTCGTTGCCTTGGAGACGTGTAGGTGCCTCGCAAACAACCCGGCCAACAAGTGCTCGCTGTGGGATGTTTTCAAGCCACTGCTTTAAGGAAAGAAGATCACAGTTGCAGTCCCATGGATTGTCCTCCAACAAAACCTCCACAATTCCTGGAATTTGTTCCAAGACCCCTTCATAAGGCAATGTCTTTATCCGGTTCCCACGCAGATCAAGATGCGTTATGGGAACATGCTGAAAAATGTTGGTAGGAAGTGCACTAATTAGGTTATCATTTAAAATTAAGACCTCTAGTTTACTCAAGTCCCTGAAAACCGCAGGATCAATGTCTCTTAGAAGGTTAAAGTCAGCTTGGAGATATTCTAAATCATCCAAACCAAGGAAAGTGCTCTTTTTAAACGAGCGGATCTTGTTGTTGTTTATATGCAGACGCTTGACCAGCTGCAGCCCGAGGAAAGCGCCTGGGACTATGTCGTGCAAGCCGTTGTTCTCCAAATGCAAGCTGACTGCATTGTAGAAGTTGGCAAACTCGTTGGGAAACAGTTTGGATAGGGAATTCCCGTGCAGCAGCAAGTGATAAAACTGCGAGCTCGGGCCAGTCAAGTGCTGCAGGTTGCTGAAACCGCGCTTTTCGCAGTCGATGTGCAAATCGCCCTCGATCGCACTGCACGAGCAGATCTCCTCCTTGCACACGTCGCTTGTACCGTTCCCGAGAGCTGCACAAAGAGCTGCCTTCAGCAACACAATCCACAGCAGCATTTTTTCAATGCCGACAATTCATCCCCGCCATCCAAGACATGAAAACGATCAGATTATGGACGTCTGCGTTCCTCCAGACGCAAACTGAACACACAGATCGGCAGGCTGCTGAAACAGGAGCACAGGGTCACATTTTAGATCCATGCTGTCCAACACTGGTTTAAAAATACGACGCTTTAATTTTGTTAATTTTTCCATCATCTTATTTGCAAAATACTAAAAAGCATCACGACCACCACCACCACCACCACCACCACCACCACCACCACCATCATCATCATAATTATGTCTAATCTCTCCGATAACAGTGTGAGATTAATCTTACCAGATAAGTGACCTTGTTCATTTCCACCCAACCAAAAAAAATCCTTCTCTATCGTATATTTTGTTATTCCTCACGATAGAAAGGGAGCTGTCCGGTCTCCCTTGGTTCTGAAATCCCAATGCATCGCCACGGACAGGACGAATGAAGACATAGAAAGAAAAAAGAAGAATATAGAGAAAGAAAGAGATTGAAGGATGAATTAATCCGCAATTCTCACATCCTCACGTTCCATTCTGCTTCTTCTCCTTCTCGGCACTCCGCCGCTTTTTCAGCATTTATAAAGAAACACTCGATGCTGCATCTAACCCCCTCTGCCGAGCTGCAATGGAAACAATCCATCGGTGTGACGGGTTTTTTTTTTTTTTTTTTTTTGGTGGTGTTTATCTTTTTTCTTCTTTTTTTTTGTAAATCGATCGACAAAAATAGCTAATCCGATTGAAAAAAGAGAGGGAGAGAAAGAGAGAGAAAGAGAGAAAAGAAAGAAAAAAAGTGCAGGTGGAAAACCCGTCTTTCTGACTATGTCCGTGTTTGGCTGGTGTTCAGATCGTCGTTTGCGAGCCGCATCATTTCAAAACTGTTTAATCCTCCCGGTAAAACAACAACAACAACAACAACAACAACAACAACAACAACAACAACAACAACGGGAAAAAACAACGTTCATCAGATTATTTCATCTATTTCGGACAGAAGACGTTTTTTGAAGCGGAGCGATTTTTTTTCCTCCTTTCTTCGGAGCAGAGCGAAGAAAGGCGAGCATGCACTGCGCCTGCTCGGGGATACAGGTGTGTGTGTGTGTGTGTGTGTGTGTGTGTGTGTGTGTGTGTGTGTGTGTGTGTGTGTGTGTGTGTGTGAGAGAGAGAGAGAGAGAGAGAGAGAGAGAGAGAGAGAGAGAGAGAGAGAGCGCGGAGGAGCCGCAGTTGAATGCGGTAAAATAATTAACTACACAACACGCGCGCAAAGCAGATCCTTTTTGTTGTGTATTGTTTTTTTCTGCTATTCGTGTCGTGCCAAATGGATATAAATGGACAGGAATGGACACGCATGCTGCAACACGAACCTAAAAGTGTACGGAGTCTCTCTCTCTCTCTCTCTCTCTCTCTCTCTCTCTCTCTCTCTCTCTCTCTCTCTCTGTGTGTGTGTGTGTGTGTGTGTGTGTGTGTGTGTGTGTGTGTGTGTGTGTGTGTGTGTGTGTGTGTGTGTGATTTAAAGCAAATGAAAGCCTCTATGCTCTCTGCAATTTTGTCCGCCTTTCCTTTCAAAATGTGTTTGAAAAATTGATTAATAATTATGTCGTATTCGTGTTAGTATAATTTGTCAATTTGCTGTTAAAAAAAAAAAAAAAAAACCCTCTGCATCTCATCGCTTAAAGATTGCTGCCTTTCCTTTCTTTCCATCCTTTCTTTCATTCTCCTCTCTGATGTCAATGTGATTCTGAGCTCTGATTTGGACTCGAAAGCCACAAACTCATTTGCTGTGCATTAATATGCGGGAATGAAGGATGACATCCTGTTTCACTCGTTCACCGCAGTGCCGTTCAAACTTCATCAATCAATTTAATTAGGGGAAGAAGAGAGGAAAGGGAGGGAAACAGGAATTTGGGGAGGATATGGGGGGGAGGGGAAACAGGAACTGCTTTGTAAAATAAAATGCATCTGATTGATTAAAGATGGTTCTATTGAAGCTCTTTATTACATAATCAAAAGAGAGAGAGAGAGAGAGAGAGAGAGAGAGAGAGAGAGAGAGAGAGAGAGAGAGAGAGAAGCAGTGGAGTCTGAGTGACCTAAATTACACAGAAGGGATAGATAGAGGAGTGAGAGAAAGATTAAATGTATAAATAAAAGGGTAAGTGATGAATATGTAAAAGAATAAATGAGTGAGTGGGAAAAACTAAAGGCGTAAATGAATATGGAATTAAATCTGATGTTTGAGTGAAATTTATTATTTAAACGAGTCCTTTAATAAAAACAATCTAAAGAAATGATGATTTAAAAAGAAACGTATAAATGGGTGAGTAAATAAGTGAATAAATGAACGAACGAGTGAGTTAGTGAATAAGTGCAAAGCTGACTTAATGGATGAGTGATGGAGTGAATAAATATACACATGAATTTACCAGTGAAAGTTTGGGTAATAAATGAGTGAGAAAGTTGAAAACAAAGGACTAAGAAGACGAATGTGTGGGTAAATAATATAAATAAACAAATGTGTGAATGAAAAAAAAAGAGTTTGTTGATGTGGGAATAAATCAATGGATGAATGAAAATGTGAATAAATGAATACTTGGAGGAAAATGTGAAAAAAATGGGCCATATGGAAGTGAGGGAATAAATAAATGAGTGAATAAAAAATTAAGTTGTCGAATAGGGGAGAGAATGGATGGGTAGATGGATGAGTAAGGAGTAAGGGAGGGGATGAATGAATGAATGAATGAATGAATGAATGAATGAATGAATGAACATCATTATATTTTGGACATTGGACATTAGAGATAATGGACATTAATTACTAAAACCATTCCAACCAAATGAACTGTTCTTTAAACCCCAAAATTGTAAAGCAATGACTGTAGACGAAATGTCAGAAACATCTCTCTCTCTCTCTCTCTCTCTCTCTCTCTCTCTCTCTCTCTCTCTCTCTCTCTTGAGGCGTATTATTAATATTGAACTTGTTTGACTTTTCCACAAATGTTTTATTTTTCTGACCTTCAACAAACAATTTTACTAAAAAAATATCTGGAAAAAAAAATCAGAATTCAGAGTTATTCAGTGGTTAGGCTCAGTCTTTATAACTCAGACAGTGGTTAGGCTCAGTCTTTATAACTCAGACAGTGGTTAGGCTCAGTCTTTATAACTCAGACAGTGGTTAGGCTCAGTCTTTATAACTCAGACAGTGGTTAGGCTCAGTCTTTATAACTCAGACAGTGGTTAGGCTCAGTCTTTATAACTCAGACAGTGGATAGGCTCAGTCTTTATAACTCAGACTTTGGTTAGGCTCAGTCTTTATAACTCAGACAGTGGTTAGGCTCAGTCTTTATAACTCAGACTTTGGTTAGCTCAGTCTTTATAACTCAGACAGTGGTTAGGCTCAGTCTTTATACTGTAACTCAGACTTTGGTTAGGCTCAGTCTTTATAACTCAGACAGTGGTTAGGCTCAGTCTTTATAACTCAGACAGTGGTTAGGCTCAGTCTTTAGGACTCTAATTCTTGGTAAAGCTCTAGGTTTTGGTTAGTTCTTGGCTATAGGGTTCTGACTCTTGGTATTCTAGGCTCAGTTGGTCCCTGTATTTTAGGTTCTATCTTTTTGGTGAGTCAGATTTTTAAGGCTTTGAATTTTAATTAATTGGCAGGTTCTAGGGTTCTGACCCATTTTTTTGTCCCTGTATTTAGAGTATTATTTCTTGGTTAGTCCCAATTATTAAGCCTGTTTCTGATTTTTAGTTATTGTATTTCCATATTTTAAAGCTGACTGTTGTTTAGTCTTATGATTAAGGAGCTAACTTTTGGTCCGTCAAAGTATGTTGAAGTCTGACTCTTGGTAAGTCTCAGCTGTATGACTCTGACTCTTGGTAAGTCTCAGCTGTATGACTCTGACTCTTGGTAAGTCTCAGCTGTATGACTCTGACTCTTGGTCAGTCTCAGCTGTATGACTCTGACTCTTGGTAAGTCTCAGCAGTATGACTCTGACTCTTGGTAAGTCTCAGCTGTATGACTCTGACTCTTGGTAAGTCTCAGCTGTATGACTCTGACTCTTGGTAAGTCTCAGCTGTATGACTCTGACTCTTGGTAAGTCTCAGCTGTATGACTCTGACTCTTGGTAAGTCTCAGCTGTATGACTCTGACTCTTGGTAAGTCTCAGCTGTATGACTCTGACTCTTGGTCAGTCTCAGCTGTATGACTCTGACTCTTGGTAAGTCTCAGCAGTATGACTCTGACTCTTGGTAAGTCTCAGCTGTATGACTCTGACTCTTGGTAAGTCTCAGCTGTATGACTCTGACTCTTGGTAAGTCTCAGCTGTATGACTCTGACTCTTGGTAAGTCTCAGGTGTATGACTCTGACTCTTGGTAAGTCTCAGCTGTATGACTCTGACTCTTGGTAAGTCTCAGCTGTATGACTCTGACTCTTGGTAAGTCTCAGGTGTATGACTCTGACTCTTGGTAAGTCTCAGCTGTATGACTCTGACTCTTGGTAAGTCTCAGCTGTATGACTCTGACCCTTGGTAAGTCTCAGCTGTATGACTCTGACTCTTGGTAAGTCTCAGCTGTATGACTGACTCTTGGTAAGTCTCAGCTGTATGACTCTGACTCTTGGTCAGTCTCAGCTGTATGACTCTGACTCTTGGTAAGTCTCAGCAGTATGACTCTGACTCTTGGTAAGTCTCAGCTGTATGACTCTGACTCTTGGTCTCAGCAGTATGACTCTGACTCTTGGTAAGTCTCAGCTGTATGACCCTGACTCTTGGTTAATCTCAGCTGTATGACTGACTCTTGTTAAGTCTCAGCTGTATGACTCTGACTCTTGGTAAGTCTCAGCTGTATGACTATGACTCTTGGTAAGTCTCAGCTGTACAGTATGACTCTGACTCTTGATAAGTCTCAGCTGTATGACTCTGACTCTTGATAAGCCTCAGCTGTATGACTCTGACTCTTGATAAGTCTCAGCTGTATGACTCTGACTCTTGATAAGCCTCAGCTGTATGACTCTGACTCTTGATAAGTCTCAGCTGTATGACTCTGACTCTTGATAAGTCTCAGCTGTATGACTCTGACTCTTGATAAGTCTCAGCTGTATGACTCTGACTCTTGGTTAATCTCAGCTGTATGACTCTGACTCTTGGTAAGTCTCAGCTGTATGACTCTGACCCTTGGTAAGTCTCAGCAGTATGACTCTGACTCTTGGTAAGTCTCAGCTGTATGACCCTGACTCTTGGTAAGTCTCAGCTGTATGACTGACTCTTGTTAAGTCTCAGCTGTATGACTCTGACTCTTGGTAAGTCTCAGCTGTATGACTATGACTCTTGGTAAGTCTCAGCTGTACAGTATGACTCTGACTCTTGGTAAGTCTCAGCTGTATGACTCTGACTCTTGATAAGCCTCAGCTGTATGACTCTGACTCTTGATAAGTCTCAGCTGTATGACTCTGACTCTTGATAAGCCTCAGCTGTATGACTCTGACTCTTGATAAGTCTCAGCTGTATGACTCTGACTCTTGATAAGTCTCAGCTGTATGACTCTGACTCTTGATAAGTCTCAGCTTTATGACTCTGACTCTTGGTTAATCTCAGCTGTATGACTCTGACTCTTGATAAGTCTTAGCTGTATGACTCTGACTCTTGGTTAATCTCAGCTGTATGACCCTGACTCTTGGTTAATCTCAGCTGGATGACTCTGACTCTTGATAAGTCTCAGCTGTATGACTCTGACTCTTGGTTAATCTCAGCTGTATGACTCTGACTCTTGGTAAGTCTCAGCTGTATGACCCTGACTCTTGATAAGTCTCAGCTGTATGACTCTGACTCTTGGTTAATCTCAGCTGTATGACTCTGACTCTTGATAAGTCTCAGCTGTATGACTGACTCTTGGTAAGTCTCAGCTGTACAATATGACTCTGACTCTTGATAAGTCTCAGCTGTATGACTCTGACTCTTGGTTAATCTCAGCTGTATGACTCTGACTCTTGGTAAGTCTCAGCTGTATGACTCTGACCCTTGGTAAGTCTCAGCAGTATGACTCTGACTCTTGTTAAGTCTCAGCTGTATGACTCTGACTCTTGGTAAGTCTCAGCTGTATGACTATGACTCTTGGTAAGTCTCAGCTGTACAGTATGACTCTGACTCTTGATAAGTCTCAGCTGTATGACTCTGACTCTTGATAAGCCTCAGCTGTATGACTCTGACTCTTGATAAGTCTCAGCTGTATGACTCTGACTCTTGATAAGCCTCAGCTTTATGACTCTGACTCTTGGTTAATCTCAGCTGTATGACTCTGACTCTTGATAAGTCTTAGCTGTATGACTCTGACTCTTGGTTAATCTCAGCTGTATGACCCTGACTCTTGGTTAATCTCAGCTGTATGACCCTGACTCTTGGTTAATCTCAGCTGTATGACTCTGACTCTTGATAAGTCTCAGCTGTATGACTCTGACTCTTGGTAAGTCTCAGCTGTATGACCCTGACTCTTGATAAGTCTCAGCTGTATGACTCTGACTCTTGGTTAATCTCAGCTGTATGACTCTGACTCTTGATAAGTCTCAGCTGTATGACTGACTCTTGGTAAGTCTCAGCTGTACAGTATGACTCTGACTCTTGATAAGACTCAGCTGTATGACTCTGACTCTTGATAAGCCTCAGCTGTATGACTCTGACTCTTGATAAGTCTCAGCTGTATGACTCTGACTCTTGATAAGTCTCAGCTGTATGACTCTGACTCTTGATAAGTCTCAGCTGTATGACTCTGACTCTTGGTTAATCTCAGCTGTATGACTCTGACTCTTGATAAGTCTCAGCTGTATGACTCTGACTCTTGGTTAATCTCAGCTGTATGACTCTTACTCTTGATAAGTCTCAGCTGTATGACTCTGACTCTTGGTTAATCTCAGCTGTATGACCCTGACTCTTGGTTAATCTCAGCTGTATGACTGTGACTCTTGGTTAATCTCAGCTGTATGACTCTGACTCTTGATAAGTCTCAGCTGTATGACTCTGACTCTTGGTTAATCTCAGCTGTATGACCCTGACTCTTGGTTAATCTCAGCTGTATGACTCTGACTCTTGATAAGTCTCAGCTGTATGACTCTGACTCTTGGTAAGTCTCAGCTGTATGACCCTGACTCTTGATAAGTCTCAGCTGTATGACCCTGACTCTTGGTTAATCTCAGCTGTATGACTCTGACTCTTGATAAGTCTCAGCTGTATGACTCTGACTCTTGATAAGTCTCAGCTGTATGACTCTGACTCTTGGTAAGTTTCAGCTGTACAGTATGACTCTGACTCTTGATAAGTCTCAGCTGTATGACTCTGACTCTTGATAAGTCTCAGCTGTATGACCCTGACTCTTGGTTAATCTCAGCTGTATGACTCTGACTCTTGATAAGTCTCAGCTGTATGACTCTGACTCTTGGTAAGTTTCAGCTGTACAGTATGACTCTGACTCTTGATAAGTCTCAGCTGTATGACTCTGACTCTTGATAAGTCTCAGCTGTATGACCCTGACTCTTGGTTAATCTCAGCTGTATGACTCTGACTCTTGATAAGTCTCAGCTGTATGACTCTGACTCTTGGTAAGTCTCAGCTGTATGACTCTGACTCTTGGTAAGTCTCAGCTGTACAGTATGACTCTAACTCTTGGTAAGTCTCAGCTGTATGACTCTGACTCTTGATAAGCCTCAGCTGTATGACTCTGACTCTTGATAAGTCTCAGCTGTATGACTCTGACTCTTGATAAGCCTCAGCTGTATGACTCTGACTCTTGATAAGTCTCAGCTGTATGACTCTGACTCTTGATAAGCCTCAGCTGTATGACTCTGACTCTTGATAAGTCTCAGCTGTATGACTCTGACTCTTGATAAGTCTCAGCTGTATGACTCTGACTCTTGGTTAATCTCAGCTGTATGACTCTGACTTTTGATAAGTCTCAGCAGTATGACTCTGACTCTTGGTTAATCTCAGCTGTATGACTCTGACTCTTGATAAGTCTCAGCTGTATGACCCTGACTCTTGGTAAGTCTCAGCTGTATGACTCTGACTCTTGATAAGTCTCAGCTGTATGACTCTGACTCTTGATAAGTCTCAGCTTTATGACTCTGACTCTTGATAAGCCTCAGCTGTATGACTCTGACTTTTGATAAGTCTCAGCTGTATGACTCTGACTCTTGATAAGTCTCAGCTGTATGACTCTGACTCTTGGTTAATCTCAGCTGTATGACTCTGACTCTTGATAAGTCTCAGCTGTATGACCCTGACTCTTGGTAAGTCTCAGCTGTATGACCCTGACTCTTGATAAGTCTCAGCTGTATGACTCTGACTCTTGATAAGTCTCAGCTGTATGACTCTGACTCTTGATAAGTCTCAGCTGTATGACTCTGACTCTTGATAAGTCTCAGCTGTATGACTCTGACTCTTGATAAGTCTCAGCTGTATGACTCTGACTCTTGATAAGTCTCAGCTGTATGACTCTTGATTAATCCCAGTCTTTAGTGCCCAGACTAGGGCAGTAGAACCGACCATACTTTTTCTTTAATTCTTTTTGTTCCCCAAACACAATATGGTGTAATTTGCAGAATGCAAAGATTTATTTTTGTTACATACACAAACGACTATATTACTGACTATAGATCATAAGTCACAGAATTAAAGGAAGAGCTTGTATACGGTACGTGTCGTGCAGTGTATAGCGCCGATGCTGACATCCATCCTAAACAAATAAAGTTCATATTTTATCATCATCTCCCAGGGAAGTCCTTTGACTTTTTCAACACTCCCACACAAACTATATGTGCAACAAAATGAGACGTAGCAACAATGTTGAAAATAATAGCTGCCTGATTTTTGTTGCAGATCAAACACACAGCAGGCTAAACCAAACAGCCGCTCGGCCTCGGATCAATTGGACACTCTAATGAGAGGCAACTCACACAGCAGGCAGGCTGGCCTTCAGATCTACAAGCTTTGCGATATTGTTTACTGCACCGCAGGTTGTAAATGTACAGATAGATTACACAATTTAGCCCTTTAAATTATGTTCATTTCGTGACAAGGCTCGTCTCACGAAACAGGGGTTTTACAAACAGCATAGAAGAAAATCGTTGGGCACGGTGGCTTAGTGGTTAGCATGTTTGCCTCACACCTCCAGGGTTGGGGGGTCGATTCTCACCTCCGCCTTGTGTGTGTGGAGTTTGCATGTTCTCCCCGTGCCTGGGGGGTTTCCTCCGGGTACTCCGGTTTCCTCCCCCGGTCCAAAGACATGCATGGTAGGTTGATTGGCATCTCTGGAAAATTGTCCGTAGTGTGTGTGGGTTGGCACTCCATCCAGGGTGTATCCTGCCTCGATGCCCCATGATGCCTGAGATAGGCACAGGCTCCCCGTGACCCGAGACGTTCGGAAAAGCGGTAGAAAATGAATGAATGGAAGAAAATCGAGTGAGGTTAGCGTGCATATAGCCTCCACAAGCTACAGTTCTTGCTAATGCCAGCATAGTACATACCATCAGCTTATCAAGAAGTATAAGTGAAAAAATATGCGCATTTTTAAATATTACATCAATAGTTGACCTTACGGAACACCTCTTTGACCGAATCAGTGGATATGATAATAGGTCTCATGCTAGCAGCTTCTGGCTTCACAAAGCTTGCCCTCGTTTTCAGAATCCAACCTTAATCAATCATTTAGCTTATTTATTTTTCTAAGTAAAATAAAAAAACCCAAAGACTTATTATAAGAAATCAGTATACGCTTTATTATTCATGTGCAGCAACATACATGTAGGAGCTCAAAGCATTTCCAGGGATTGCTCTAGAAATTGTCCTTCAAAAGTTTTGAAGATGAACTTCATCATGAAGTCATGAGCACAACCAGGGATATCTCCGTATCGTGTCATATGAGCACTAAATAATAGTAATGGGAACTCTAAAAGCAGGTAAAGTTTGAATAAATCACTTTTAATGTTCTTTAGTCACCATAGCCATAATGTCAAAACACCATGAACAATCATGAGCAATGACGATGGAATAAATGTTCATGAATTTGAAGTTTAATATATTTTCTCTGGAGTATAACCCATCATTAATCTGTCCTGTGGATGGAGTAATTGGAGCTTTCATATCAGAGCGATGTGGGAAGGCTCACATCACAGTGAAGGCTGCTGTTCAGAAGGGCTTCCAAATGATCGTAACTTTGTTCTTTTAGATCAGGATGAAAAAGGGCCTGTGCTTGTGCCAGGTGTAACCTACTTAGAGGAAAACTTAGGTACATTGTTCTTCTATCCCGGGACACCAAAGTGCTATATTAATAAATAATGCTCACAAATCCTTACAGAACACAATAGATCTGAAAATGCAACAGCGTGACATCGGGATTAAAGAAAGGATAGACGTGAAAACGTCACTGTTTGGTTTGAAATAGCGATTTAATGGATGAGTGATGGAGTGAATAAATATACACATGAATTCACCAGTGAAAGTTTGGGTAATGAATGAGTGAGAGAGTTGAAAACAAAGGACCGAGAAGATGAACGTGTGGGTAAATAAATAGGTGAACGAGTGAAGGGATGAATGAATATTTAAATAAAGAAACGCGTGAATGAAAAAAAAGAGTCGGTCGATGAGGGAGTAAATCAATGGATGAATGAAAATATGAATACATGAATACTTGGAGGAAAAAGTGAAAAAAAGGGGAGATAAGTGAGGGAATAAATAAATACGTTGTCAAATGGGGAAGAGAATGGATGAGTAGATGGATGAGTAATGAGTAAGGGAGGGGGTGAATGAATGAATGAATGAATGAATGAATGAACATCATTATATTCTTCAGTTTTGGACATTAGACATTAGAGATAATGGACATTAATTACTAAAACCATTCCAACCAAATAAACTGTTCTTTAAACCTGAAATATCTCTCTCTCTCTCTCTCTCTCTCTCTCTCTCTCTCTCTCTCTCTCTCTCTCTCTCATGAGGCGTATTATTAATACTGAACAGTGTGTGATGACCATCTCATTAACCTCCAGCCTCAGCTTACATCTAGACAGTGTGCAGTGACCAGTGTGCCCACTAGAGGTAGGTATTTAATTATATAGCTACGTGTACAACTGTCAGAATATAGCAAATGTTACTCCATCTATCCATCCATCTGCCCATCCATAATCTTGTCCCTTCTTCTGTACAGTACTCCATGCATACACAACATATTTAATATAGTTAAATCCAATAATCCATCCATCCATTCATCCATCCATTCATCCATCCATTTTCTTGTCCTTTCCACCATACAGAACTGAATGCATACACAAATATGTAGTTCCATCCAATTATCCATTTACCCAATCGTCCTTCCATCCATAACCATGTGCATTCCTACATACATATCCTCCTCCATGCATACACAAATGTAGAGTTTCATCTGATGATGGGGGTTCGATTCCTGCCTCCGCCTTGTGTGTGTGGAGTTTGCATGTTCTCCCCGTGACTCGGGGGTTTCCTCTGGGTACTCCGGTTTCCTCCCCCGGTCCAAAGACATGCATGGTAGGTTGATTGGCATCTCTGGAAAATTGTCTGTAGTGTGTGAGTGTGTGAGTGAATGAGAGTGTGTGTGTGTGTGTGTGCCCTGTGATGGGTTGGCATTCCATCCAGGGTGTATCCTGCCTCGATGCCCGATGACGCCTGAGACGCCTGAGAGGCACAGGCTCACCGTGACCTGAGAAGTTTGGATAAGCGGTAGAAAATGAATGAATGAATGACTCTTAGCCTTACACGATAGAGTTTTTAGACTAATCCTAACTAGCAATCTGAGCTCCTGGCTTTAATTACCCATTAAAAGAATTTACCTCATGCTAATTAACCCACTAGCACACTGACTGGTTTCTTAGCTCTGGTAAATTAACTTCTTTTTACAGATGAAAGACATGGTTATCTTCTGCTAAGCCATTTGAAGTGTGTGCAAAAGGCAGTCATTACATTCCACTTTGTTCCAATCCATGTGTAATCGAGTTCTTAAGAAGAAAACCGGACCGAGCTTGTCAACTAATCGGCATTCGCACTGCTTAAGGTTTTGTCGTGGATAGAGTGCGAGAGCCGAGGTGCGAGATGACAGAGGAAGAGCAGAGTGTCTGGCAAAGTGGAACATAAAACGAAGCGCACGCTGGGGACGACAGTCATCATGCTTCTTAAAAAAAAAAAAAAAAATACATGATTGAAAAAAAAAAAAAACAGACGAGGAGAACAAGAAGCTTTCAGCTTGATCTGGATTCAGGCCTTCGATTTCTTTTAAAATTCGACTGACCGCGTTGTAGATGACCCACATCTACAGTGAAAAATATACCCTGATGGATTTATAAATAATCTGACACGCGCCGTCTGCTGGATCACACTTCCAATTTTTTCTCTGGTGCCCCAGATTGGTGGAGATATCAAAGGCATTATCAAAGCCATTATAACCCCCAGAGCTGAGACGATGAACACCATGTGTGGACAAAAAAAGCTGTTAAATTCCATATAATATATTTTTTTCAATTATGTCCAGTTTAAAAACACTCTTTTGTTCGGATACTACTGTACGGTACATAGATCATGTATTGTTCCATCCATCCATCCTTTTACTACACCGCTTATCCTACGGGGTTGCGGGGAACCTGGGGACAGGGTACACCGTGGACAGGATGCTAGTCTATCCCAGGGAATAATCGTGCACACACACACACACACACACACACACACACACACACACACACACACACACACATACACACACACATGCAATTTAGTCATGGTAATCAGCTTACAAGGCGTATGTTAGGAAACCAGAAAACCCCAAAGGAACAGCAAGAACACGCAAACTCAGGAGTCCACCCTCCAACTCTGGAGGTGTGAATCAAACACGCTAACCATCAAGCCACCAAACTCTTCAGACAGTTAGCTAAGCTTTAAAAATGACTGACAAAGGGTTCTTGGAAAAGAACATCCCCAGAGCGATAACTAAATAACCCCAAAGCACAAACAAACAGAGAAGATCACTTTTGTAGTTTTGTGTTCAGCTTCTTCTGTTTATTTATTTATTTTATTTATTTATTTATTTTTGGCTAAATCTTTAAAGTTGCTAACTTCCAAAAAGAAACCTGTGATTTTTCTGCCTCTTTTTTTTGGTGTCTCAAGCTTGAAGTGTCTTCAGGGCTCTCGAGTTTTGAAGACAGAGAAGCGTGACATCTCCAACACCTAACCCCCCCAACCCCCCCACCCCACCCCCCGGGATCACTGGACCACTATTTAACCAAATACAAAGTATTTGTTTAGTTTCCATTTATTAATTTGTGTGTGTGTTAGAGAGAAAGAGAGAGAGAGAGAGAGAGAGAGAGAGAGAGAGAGAGAGAGAGAGAGAGAGAGAGAGAGAGGCTGGTGTTTATTGTAAGTGTTTGTTGCCTTTTTGGACCCCTTTATCATTTGTAATGTTGCTCCCATTTAAAACAGTTCAGCACAAGCCCAGCCATTTTTAGGGTCATGATTGAGGACAATGTCCCGTCCAGAGACAAGCTGTTCCGTGTTGAGCTTTTGTTCAAACCGACCATCGAAAATACCCTCGCTAATGTTTTTTTTCATTGGTTGTTGCGTTAACTCTTACCCAGATAGTGCTATTTTCTGATTGGCTGATTCGAGTCAGGCTCGACTAAGAACTGAGACGCGCTTGATTCCTGCCCTTTCCTTAGAGACAGCGTTGTGGACAGATACATTTTGGGCGCTGCGGCATATTAAATATATGATAAATAATCAAAAAGTTTTTCTGCCTGAGAAATACGATGTGTGGCGGGAGAGCGTGAAAAAAGACAGACATACGTGACACTTGACAGCCCTGTCTCTTACACATACACCTGTCCTGCCATAAATAGCTAGCAGGATATTAGCTTTGTGGGATAAATTGTCGGATTCCATATAAAACAGGACTAACGAGCCGGTTAGCTAGAAGTTTGCTCGATAGCTTGTTTTGATCGCTAAAAGAGAATCACTATTTTACTCATTGCTCTGAAGGTTCTTTCCATAAAGACGCTTTTAATCTCAGTTCTAGTGCAATTTGCATTCTTTATGTTACAGTGCTAGTTAGCTAATATGGTAATGTGCTAGTTAGCAAAATGTTAGCCAAATTCGAGCTGAAGCAGGAAGCCTTTTATATGTGTCGTACGCGTATAGCATAAGTTCAAGCTGCTCTGAGGTTTATATCCCAGGGGTTTATTGTAATCTTAATGATTTCACTGCCTCAGCCTGGCTTCACCTCGGCTTGGGTAATATCATTTATTTATTCACATTGATGTGCTGCTTTAAAACGAATGTGAAATGAGTTTCTCCAAAAGAAACGTGGAGCTGAAGAGCATATCTGATGCATTAAAATTTCATTTCAAGATTGCTGTCCATGACGGGATATGTTCCGCTTAAAACCAGACGTATATAGTTTCTAAAAGTATTACCGATTCACAAACGTAGTCTTCTGTCTTTATTTCCTGTAAACACCTCATTTCACTCGTTACTTTCGTCTGCTCATGATGCTGTTTTGCTGCATTATGGTCTCAAATATATTCCATATATTCTGCTGAATCTCAGGAATAGCCTTGAATATCGATTATTCTGCGAGGCGTGTGCAATTTTAAGGTCTGTGTATATGCGAGATCAAAATTCCATTCCTCTCGGTTACTGTTATTTTAGAAAATTTGTAGCCTGGGGTTATTGATCAAATGCCATGATGAGGCATCCAATTTAACACAGCCCTATGGTTACAGCGTTATCCGGAGTGAGATGTATATCAGGCAGAATGGGTAAAAATAAACACCCCGACTAATGAGACTGGGATTAGATCCAATCTGGTTCTCTGTCTTTGCGAATGTATGATCTGCTATCAGCTCCACCGAATGTACATTTATTGACCAAAATCTCCATATCTGTCCTCGTATTACGGACGCGCTCGCTAATGAGACGGTGGAACTGATTGTGTCCTTATTGGCCCGCTGTCTTGATTGGACTGCATTGATCTTGTTGCTGTTTTGAGACTTAGTGCTGAAGTGGATAATGTTCCACTCTAATAGGGAGCTTTTCACAGGTCAGAGAATAAAGTCACTCTGTCTAAAGATTACGGTTCCTTTGGCCAACACATCTAGACATATTTAATCAGACAGTTTTGCTAAATGCAACATGTTTAATAAGTAACCTCTGGGCTGGTGCTAACTGTATTTATATCGAACACTTAACAGCTCAAAGAGTTCAAACTTCACCTCGATAAATAGCGAACCTCGGAGCGGATGTTGCGCGTGTTTTATATTAGATGCTCGTGATGTTTTGTCCAGTTACTGATCTTGTGATAATGAGAGTATCAGACATTCTCGCTTGCTAAGGTACGTTCAGAAAAAAGTTTGTTGTCTAAATATAATTTTTATCTCATTGGTTATTACACTGTGGAAGCTTTCTGTGTAGAAACACTACAACAAAATCTTATCCCACCAGAAGAGTTTCCACCATATTTTACAGAATCCATGCTTGGTGGGCACGGAGGCTTAGTGGTTAGCACGTTTGCCTCACACCTCCAGGGTTGGAGGTTCGATTCCTCCGCCTTGTGTGTGGGGAGTTTGCATGTTCTCCCCGTGCCTCGGGGGTTTCCTCCGGGTACTCCGGTTTCCTCCCCCGGTCCAAAGACATGCATGGTAGGTTGATTGGCATCTCTGGAAAATTGTCCGCAGTGTGTGAGTGAATGAGAGTGTGTGTGTGTGTGCCCTGTGATGGGTTGGCACTCCGTCCAGGGTGTATCCTGCCTCGATGCCTGAGATAGGCACAGGCTCCCCGTGACCCGAGGTAGTTCGGATAATTGGTAGAAAATAAATGAATGAAGGAAAATGAATCCATGCTTCAAAAGACTCATTATTAATATCTTCATTAACGGCTTCTTAATAGAACTTTTTTAACATTTATCTTATTGGTGCTATGTAGAACTTTTCAAAAGTCTCAAAAGGTTAAATTAAGAATGATTTATTTCTCACAAAGTGTGTATTCATTACCTAGGTGAGTGTGTGTGGTACAAAAAAATAACTGGTCATTATTTTGTGTGTGTGTGTGTGTGTGTGTGTGTGTGTGTGTGTGTGTGTGTGTGTGTGTGTGTGTGTGTGCTAATAACTTGAGCATGAAGCTCTCTTAAAGTGGGTCTTAAGGGTACATATAATTATAATTAATTCTGCCATTTTTCCTCTGGGGAACCCATAAAGTGCGCCATATCCTGTGTTTGTAGAAAAGAAAAAAAAAGATTCGACCTTAAAGGGTTCACTGGATAATAAAAGATTTTTAGCCTTTTATTATTCGGAATCACTGGCAAGCAATAAGCTTCAATTCAATTAGATTTCATTCAGTTGATACTCCACATATGCTGGAATTCATTACAAAGCAGCTTTACAGAAATATAGATATGGGTTTAGGGGGTTTAGATCCCTAATCAGCAAGCTGGAAGCAACATTAGAAATGTTATGAAGAACAAACCTCGAGAGGAACCCGACTCAATAGTGAAGCCGTGATCTTCGGGGTAACTCTGGAAAGTGCGGTTATGAGTCATTACTTTTTCACACCTGTGTGTGGAAAGTGTGTCGAAAGGCTTTTCAGTACAAGCATCTGATCGAGATTTGAGCTTTAAATCTTCAGCATTAAAGTGAGTTATCTACTGAATTATGCATCAGAGTTACAGATAAACATTTTTCAGGCTAAAATTCTTTAGGCTATTCCTGCTATATCCTGCCTGAGCAGCAGCGGTAAGCGATTCTCAGCCGAAAGAAGCTACATGAAGAAAATAGCGCAACAAGCATACTTTTGGGTCACCGGCATGTTATGGTGGAATACCTTGTGTAGAGAGAAAGAGAGAGAGAGAGAGAAAGAGAGAGAGAGAGAGAGAGAGAGAGAGAGAGAGAGAGAGAGAGAGAGAGAGAGAGAGACAGACTAAGAGGAACACTACTAACTAAAAGGTTCCACTGAACAAATAGGTTTGCTGTAGCCTTTATTTCTAGGTACCAATTAAGAGCCTGTGCCTTCTGACCAAATCAGGCAAGTCAAACGAGCACAGAGCATCTATAGCTCACGATTGTTGTTCTAAATAAAAGGATTCCTGACAGGAATTTTACCACAAAGCTTATTCATTATTAATTATTTATAATCAGATTTTGTGTCCCAGATTTTGTGTTGTGTCACAGATGTGGGTGGAGCTTCATTGCATGTTGACGTTGTTGTGTCACAGATGTGGGTGGAGCCTCAGTGCATGTTGATGCTTGTTGTGTCACAGATGTGGGTGGAGCCTCAGTGCATGTTGATACTTGTTGTGTCACAGATGTGGGTGGAGCCTCAGTGCATGTTGATGCTTGTTGTGTCACAGATGTGGGTGGAGCCTCAGTGCATGTTGATGGTTGTTGTGTCACAGATGTGGGTGGAGCTTCATTGCATGTTGATACTTGTTGTGTCACAGATGTGGGTGGAGCCTCAGTGCATGTTGATGGTTGTTGTGTCACAGATGTGGGTGGAGCCGCAGTGCATGTTGATACTTGTTGTGTCACAGATGTGGGTGGAGCCTCAGTGCATGTTGATGGTTGTTGTGTCACAGATGTGGGTGGAGCCTCAGTGCATGTTGATGCTTGTTGTGTCACAGATGTGGGTGGAGCCTCAGTGCATGTTGATTGAGTCTCTTTGAATCAGCATCTACTTAGGCACCACCTACATTAGTGACATGTGACACGGTGAT
>NC_062535.1:4468144-4490644 GCF_022655615.1 Tachysurus fulvidraco
ATGCAGACTAATTTCTCCATAACTACACTAACACATGTAGAGGCCACGCCTCCTTTGCTGATACTGTAGAGAAAGAGGCCACACCTCTTTCTCTGAGATTTTCACTGAGACTGACACACACAGAGGCCACGCCTCCTTCACTGAGACTGATGCACACAGAAGCCACGCCTCCTTCACTGAGACTGACGCATACAGAGGCCACGCCTCCTTCACTGAGACTGACACACACAGAGGCCACGCCTCCTTCACTGAGACTGGCAAACACAGAGGCCACGCCTCCTTCACTGAGACTGGCAAACACAGAGGCCACGCCTCCTTCACTGAGACTGACACACACCGAGGCCACGCCTCCTTAATTGAGACACACACACACACACACACACACACACACACACTTCCTGTCCCCTTCATTCAAAGTGCTGAGTAATATTGGATTCCAATATTAAATTGATGGAACATTCCCTAATTCTGAATATTTAATTATTATTCATTAGTTTTGGAAAGATTATTTTAATATTCTTCATGCATATTCAAGTGTACAATCATCTGTCATAACCCTAAGCTATTTTTTGAATTTCCATATTTAATTTTTTCAATTTGTAACTATAACCAAAAAAATAAAAAAACTCATGTCAATATTTTTTTCAGGAAAATCTTTCTAGGCAATTTATAATGAAATGTATCTCAAAGTTAAAAACTGTTAACAAAGTCGTCAGGGTTTTAAACAAATCAGCTCTTGGGAAGATTGAAACATGGGCTTTAGGGAAAATAAGGGTCTTGGACCAGTGGGAAAAATAAAGCTGTGAACTTTATAACATATGTTTTAGTTTTAGAAGCATAGGCTTCTGGGAATTTTGAGTCCTACACACAGGTTCCTGGGAACACAGGGTTTTGGAAACATAAAATTCTGGACATACAGAATATCTGGAAGCTTGGTGCGTTGGAAACACGGGGTTTGTGGAAATATTGGGTTCAGGGAACCTCAGGGTTGGAGAACATAAGGTCTGGGAACACAAGAAAAGTGTAGGCTTCTAGAGAAGATCGAGCTCTGGAACATACAGTAGGGGGAGTTTGGGGAATATCATGATCTCTAACTTCAGGGTCTGAAAACATAAGAGCACAGATTTATGATATATTTTTGAGTGAGTAAAAGCTTCAAACTCAACATTTTGCTGCATCCACATTAAACCCCTGCCTCACAGTCCTACTGAGACCATTTCCCAGCATTGGGGTTTGGTTGTTGTTGTAGATATTCATAACACTCGTTCTTTTTTTTTCTCTCTCCCTCTCTCGCTCTCTCGCTCTATGGCATCCGGATTAACCTGCGAGCTTTAGGACGTTTGTGGAGAGCCGACAATCCGCTACGCAGCCCGAGATGAGACTCGGTGTCCTCAAGACGCCAAATAAAAAGTCTGGGCACGGATCCAGCGGATCTTTTATTGTGTACTCAGCATAACAACCATAATGAAACACGGAGGGAGAAAAAAAAACGATGACATCAGATCCTCCAAGCGTGACTGGGCATGATCAACTTTTTAAAATGAAAGGGGCCATGTTTTCTCATTTCAGCCTTAATTTTAGCGAGAGAGACACGGAGCTCTGAGATTAAATGCAATTCGGAGGAAAAGGAATTTATTTTACGAGCAAACGTAGTCTTGATTCAGGAGCGATATCTTAATTAAAGCGCTTTGTGCTAAGCAAACGCAGATGATGCAGACAGATTGGAGAACGACGGAGACTGGGTTTTGGTCTAATTTGAGGTGGGTTTTTTTTGGTAAGCGTGTAATGAGGCAGTCGTAGTCAGCTTTGGTTCTGCAGTTCAACACAATCGTCATTAAATACTCATTAAAGCCTTCTCCAATCAATCTAGGCTGATTAAGCTCCAAAGTTCAGAAGATCAGGCCACAACACAGTGATGAAGATTTATGCAAATCTGTGTTATAATAAACACCACACTAGAGGGCTGCATTAGGATCGGGCATCCGCGGGAACCAACGCAAATCTCGCGGGAGCGGGCGGTTTCACCTTTGCCCCGGGCGGGAGTGGGCGGTCAGAAAATTTAGCGGGAGATCCGCGGGACCTCGGTGGGACTTGGTGTGTAGCCTAATAATAAGAATGGAGTCAACACATGACGTTGAGAAGAAGATTAGTATTAGCATTAGTATTAATTTATCTTATTTAAATGCAATCATGTTTAATTCTGTTATTCTGGACTAATAATTAGTCTGTTCATTTGTATACAATCAAAATTTTTACAAGCTTTCAAGAAAAAATCTGCGGGAGTGGGCGGGAGTGGACAAACATTGCGAGTACGGGCGGGAGTGGAACACGCAGCTTGCGGGCGCGGGCGGTCCTGGTCAGAAATTCAGCGGGAGCGGGCGGGTCCGGGTTTATAAAAACAGTCCCGCGCAGGGCGCTACACCACACGTTTATTAGTATTTGTATCTTTTTTTTTTAAGTCCAATAGTTAATTTCTTTCCGGATTTATGGGATGCCGCCCTTCTCGAACACTATATACTACTTGTGGACATGTCCATAACCCTCTAGTACACTGTTATTGTGTCCCAAACCGCACACTATACACAATGCTAGCTATAGTTATGTTATATGATGCTGACATAATTTTACTACCTCGAGTCCTCGAGCTGGTGTGTTTTCAAAGCTAGTGGGGTAATGAGCCGGATGTGTGAAAAGAAAAACACATTGTGAGGTCACAAGCACTGATTTGTGATCCGCTGATCATAATCAAGCCGAGGCGAGGCAGGATCCTGGCTTCGGATTCCTCGACTTTTTGGAGATGTTGATTTTACCTTTTTCTTTTTTGGTGAAATTTGAAACCGCAGGCACACACAACACGCACGCACACACACACACACACACACACACACACACACACACACACACACACTACAAAAAACAGCTAGTATTCAGAGATGTGAGAGTGTTTACAATCTCAGTCGTGATTAATTCATCCCTTTTTTGTGTTTTTGCTTTTTTTTTTTTTTTACAGACGCTGCGTTTTCTGAACCATGTATTATTCAGCGCCGCTTCTCGCAGGACTTTCGCTCGACAGATTGCTCGCTGAAAAATGCATCGATTCCCTGGCACAGACGCATATAAAGCAAACAGAGGCTTTATTCCATCTCACCTTTGCTGGAAAAATGTGAAAGTCTCAATGTCACCATCACCTGCACATGACTAAGTCTGTCACTCTAACAGTGTAAATGTTTACCAAAGGATTATCAATTAGCGGGTTAACGTTAGCCATACTACGAAGTTCACAAACATAACAAAGTTAAATTAAAAGTAAAATCGGTGTTAACTGGACCACAAAGCTCTATAGAGGATGTTTTGAGACGTAGTCGCGGTGGACTGATGATGGGAATTACTGTATGTGGCCCACATAGTGATGACGGCTGCGGGTTGGAACTAGCAGTTAGCATGTCAGCCCTTGTTGAGGCAGAAGTTTAGTAGGCAGAAAGTGCACTCGTGATTTGTTCCGCTCCCTGAAGGCGGATAAAACCAGTTAGCGTCTCTTTAACTCGCATCTTCATGACACACAAACGTGTCTTGTTACTGAATCCAAAAATTCCCTCATGGTCTAATTATCCCTCCATGTCTCTCTCTCTCTCTCTCGCCAAATCCGATCTCTCTTCCTCAGATCCTGTTTTTGTCTCTGAGCTCTGTGGGGTGTTTCTAATCCCGCCGCAGAGACTCCAGCATGCTCTGGAATGTTCACCCACTAGATTAGCCACATGACACTGTTTCTTTTAATAATATGACTACATAAACATTACACTGTTTATTGGGTTTCAGCTTTAACTTACACAATGAAGAAGCATTTCATTTTCAGCATGCAGCATAATGATGATGTCATAATGGGCATTAAAGTAACCAGCCAATCAGCTGCTTCGCCTCAGTTAATAAGCAGTGGAACTACACAATCACTCTTTTTTTTTCTTTTCTCTTCTTTCTTTCTTTCTTTCTTTCTTTCTTTCTTTCTTTCTTTCTTTCTTTCCTCACAATCTTTTTTCTTTCTTTCTTTCCTCACAATCTTTTTTTTCTTTCTTTCTTTCTTTCTTCACAATCCTTTTTTTCTTTCTTTCTTTCCTTTCTTTCTTTCTTTCTCTTTCTTTCCTTCTTTCTTTCTTTCTTTCTTTCTTTCTTTCCTCACAATCTTTTTTCTTTCTTTCTTTCTTTCTTTCTTTCTTTCTTTCTTTCTTTCTTTCTTTCCTCACAATATTTTTTCTTTCTTTCTTTCTTTCTTTCTTTCTTTCTTTCTTTCTTCACTCACAGTTCTTTCTTTCTTTGTTTTTGTTAGATTGCCATTTTAAATCTATAATTCCTTCAATATAGATCATCTAGACTTTCTATACATTTAAAGCATTAGTAAAATTATAGTGTACATACATATATACTGTATATATGAAAATATATTAAGATTATATATTAATATTGAAATTATTTATATTAGAATTAAAATGTTTTTGGATATCAATAATTAATTGAAAGAAAATTGTATTTCGATTTCTTTCTGAAGGCCGTTCTTCGTTCGTTAGGCACTGTTTGTTTGGCACTGTTCGTTAGGCATTGTTCGTTTGGCATCGTTCGTTAGGCACTGTTCGTTAGGCACTGTTCGTGAGGCACTGTTCGTTAGGCACTGTTCGTTAGGCACTGTTCATTAGGCTCTGTTCATTTGGCATTGTTCGTTAGGCTCTGTTCATTAGGCTCTGTTCGTTTGGCATTGTTCGTTAGGCTCTGTTCGTTTGGCATTGTTCGTTTGGCATTGTTCGTTAGGCACTGTTCGTTAGGCACTGTTCGTTAGGCACTGTTCGTTAGGCACTGTTCGTTTGGCACTGTTCGTTTGGCATTGTTCGTTTAGCATTGTTCGTTAGGCACTGTTAGTTAGGCACTGTTTGTTAGGCACTGTTAGTTAGGCACTGTTTGTTAGGCACTGTTTGTTAGGCACTGTTCGTTTGGCACTGTTTGTTAGGCACTGTTCGTTTGGCACTGTTTGTTTGGCACTGTTCGTTTGGCACTGTTAGTTAGGCACTGTTTGTTAGGCACTGTTTATCACTAATGTAACCAAGCTAGCTTCAGATGTCTCCCATATTACCTTTAGCTTTATTATGTTACTTGAGTAATTTATTATAGTAACAAAAGTGATGTTGATGAATTTGGATCCACTTAAAGATCAGGCCATAATGTCTTGTAGGAAACTCAAGAAGACACTGAACAGAAGACAGAAAGCGAGCTCGGGGACGCTAATGCAAATTAACCAGAAAACAAACACACACTCATTATTTAGGAAGTGTTTGGTGTCTTCCACTCACACGATTGATTCCATCTGCTGCTGTTCTTACACATTAATCTGCCCATCAGTCACCTTACAATCGACAATCTCAATCATGTGCATTAACGCTAAAATGCGTTGACTCGTCGTGTTTGATGGAACACTGCACTCAGAAATGCTAATGCAATTAACACCAGGCAAAGGCGTTCTTGCTAAGCAGGACTTGGCTAATATTTTAGTGGGCTGAGCTCTTTTGTTGTAGCATGTCAGCATGCAAATTCATTAGTCCAGCTGTCACTTTCCCCACCCCTAATGCGGAACATTAGCATGGACCAACATTAGCAAAACATGCTTCTGCTTACACAACATTTCAGACAAGGTCAGACTTCACAAACAATGCTTGGTTTGCTTGTTTTATAAATTAGGTATTCATGTAGCACTGCTAATGATAATGAACCTGTTCAAAAAAAAAGTCGGTGATAGCCAAGATAGAGGCTTTTGTGTTAGCATGCTAACTTGTGCCATTGCTAAGGTTAGTTATAGCGACTAATAAAAAAAGGCTGAATTTCCTTCCTATGTGTGATGTATAGTTTAGCAAGCTAATATCTCAGCTCTCTTTAGTGATGTTTAGATCCTCCTATGACTCACAATTGTGATTAGCTAATGTTTAGCTAGCTTTCTTAGCTAGCTTAAAGTACGTTAACAAAAGTGACTTCTCTCAATACAGCTCTTATTTAACTCGTAAAATCTTTTAAATGTTTAATTAAGTATTAGACAGTGTCACGAAGAGATACGGTGAGACAAAGGCGAGTGAGGATCCAAATGCAGTTTAACGGTTTACTAAAACAAAAAAAGAAATAAACAACAAATAGGCAGGCAAAAACAGGGGACAATGACAGAGACAGAGACATGACTAGACAACATTCTACACCGACAACGACTAACACCAGGGAAGTGAACAAACAGAGTAGATATAGTGAACAAGAACCAGTAACAAAGCAGAGACAATCAGAGACAAAGACAACACACCTGGAGGAAAGATTGAGTACAATTAGTGTCCATGGTAACCAAGAAGTGGGAGGAGCAAACAATTAACAACAGGGAAACACAGACAGACTCATTACAGACAGTCATCTTTTAGAGAATATCAAAAATGATTCATTTAAAATAACTTTTTTTTTTTTTTTTACCATTTTTTGGTTTAATAATTAAGTCTTTTCTTTTTAATATTATTATTATTATTATTATTATTATTATTATTATTATTATTATTATTATTTTATTTATCTATTTAATTTCATCAGCCAAGAAAAAAGTAATTTTTAGTTAAATTCATTTAAAAAAAAAAAACAATCACCATTAAAGGTGGACTTTAGCTAGCACTTCAAACCCAAACTCTATAAATTCCCTTTCTTTATTAACACTTTTATTTTGTAGTTGCTTTTCTTCATCGGTCCTCAAGCGCTTAATAAAAGATTAAAAAATTAAAGTGGAGTCAAAAAGCTGAAATCCGAAACATCTTGTAATATGTCTGTTGTTTCTTATGCTATATTTACTGAGGGCCAGTGCTTGCTCAGATGAAACACACACATGCAGCTCTCAGGAGTATAAACAAGCCCTAAAGCCCAAAAGGACTGTTTATTTATAGCAAGGCATGCTGGGAAGGTCAGGTTTTAGATACTGATGCAGGTTCTTCTGAGCCCCGGACACCATTTTTACACTCTGCTCTCATGAGGACCGGGGACATTATGGTGAGTCCTGGTCCTCATCAGAGACACATTGAGATGTAGAAAGGAAAAGTGAAATGAGGAGCAGAGGTCATCTCTGATAATGGATCGAAGTACGTTCTTCATGATGTTTTAGAAATAACATTCCTGCAACGTATTAACATCGACCTTGCGAGTTTATGGACTAAACATAAATGTCCATAGCAAGTCGCATAAACCAGGGGTGTCAAACTCACGCCCGCGAGATCGTATCAGCTAATACTACAAATCCCAGAATGCCTTGCCACTGTATTGACGCGTAGTCACAAACAGCAAGCGCCCCTCATTCTCTGCTGACAGTCGTTAACAAACATGTTACAGTCACATCGGGCAAGTTAATTCCACCCTACACAAAAATGTCCAAATGAAAGATGGACAATAGGAGCTTTCAAGACAGGAGCGAGGCAGATTATCTGTTCACGAATATAAAGGACAGACCTGTTTGTCTTCTGCGCTAACGGTGCTAACGTGTCTGTAACGAAAGTATATAACATAAGAAGACAATGAAACGAAACATTATGAAACACTATGAAACGAAACAGAGTGAAACAAACCGAGTTTGAATACATGTTTTCTTTATGCACTTTTTCTACTCCAAGGCACGAACTGTTAATAGTCGAAAAGTTGGATTTTCATTGAATGAAATTATTATTTTTGGTTGTTTTGTTGTTGGTTTTGAAAAAGATCCACTTCAGAAAGGAACTTCAAATGATCCAGTGAGAGACATCATTTATTTATTTAAATAAGAAAGCAACACCACTGATGTGTCTTTTATTTTAAATTTAATATCTATCTGTTTGTAATATCAAGCTCTGGTTGTTCCAAATCCTGTGTTTAAGCAAAACTAAAGTTTGTTTCTATATGAAAAATGTTGAACATTACATATCAGTTAATTGCAGTTCATTTTTCAATAAATATTCAGTTTGGCCCGTGACTTTATCTCAGTTTTATATTTTTTATATATTTTATACTCCCCTGTCATAAACTGTAAATCTGTCTTCTTCTTCTTTCTATGTTTCTTATATTTTTGTTATCTTTCTTTAATCATCCTCTTGAATTATTTCTTAATCCTTCCTTCCTTTCTTCCTTCCTTCCTTCCTTCCTATCTTTCTGTTCTTGTTCTTTGAATAGGTGTCATTTCCTATAGTTGCCTGAAAATGTTGCATCCAGCATAGCATGCCTACACTCTCATGGTTAGGGAAGAACTTCTTCAAGGACGCTCAATTGTGACTTTTTTAAACAGTCATGTTGGGAATATTAGAACCAACATGACATACTGTCACGACTCTCCCCGTTGCGCTGTGCGCTGCAAGCCGTGCCGCTCAGCGTGTATCGCAGCCCACAGAGCTACGATATTTACTACCTTGTTTTCATGTGTTTGCTGTGTTTACTTCCTCACTAGTTTTATGTCCTGCTTCTGCCCCTGGTTTGTCGCTGGATGTTGCTCTTATGTGTCTTGACTCGATTGTTCTTTGATGAACCTGATATCGGTATTTAAACCCTTGTTTGAAAATCTGACAGGACTCACGTGAAGTAATATTTGCTTGTGTCCTGTCATTTACCGTGCCATTTGTTTTGTATCAGCTATCCTCACATTGCACGGTGTCTATGATCTTGCCTGATCCATGCCGGTTTTTTATTTTACCATTGCATCTGTCTGCTGTACCCAATATATTGCTCACCGATGTTCCTAATCAACTGCCTTCATGCATATGCATCCTTCTCTCTGCCTCACTGTGTCACATAAATATAGACTTAGAAAATCTCCCTCATGTACGGTTCTACATAAGGTCTTGTAGTACCAGACTCAGGGTTGTGACCACAGAGGTGATGGTGGTTGGTGATGTGGTCGTTGGAGGAGAAGGAGCAGTTGGTGTGGGTGGAGTGTAGGCAGTTGTTGCTAGTGGTGCTGAAGGAAGAGTGGAAGCTTTGTTGGAGAAGGGTAGTGGTGTGGTGGAGGAGTAGGAGTGGTGCTGGTGATCCTGGTACAGTGGTGTTATTGGAGGAGTGATGGTGATGGTGATTGGTGGAGGAGGAGTGATAGTAATGGTGTTAGAGAACGAGTGGTAATGGTTTGGATAAGGGGACGGGATTGTTGGAGAAGGAGGAATGGTGGTGGTGTTGGAGTAAGACTGGTAATGGTGTCAGATGAGGGGAGTAGGTTGTTGGATGAGGAGAAGGTGGAGCGTTTTGTTAGTGGAAGTGAGGTTATTAGAGGAGGAAGAGTGTTGGTGGGGTTTTGTGGAGGTGTTGTTTGTAGTGGTGTTGGAGGTAGAGGTGGAAAGAGTGGTGAGTCGGGTGGAGGAGGTAGTTAGAGGAGTAGTGAGTTTGGGGTAAGAGGAGGTTGTTGGACTAAGAGTGGTAGTGGTGTTGGAGGAGGAGGAGAGGGAATTGTTAGAGAAGAAGGAGTGGTGAGTTATGTGGAGGAGGTGGTTGTTGGAGGAGGTTGGTGGTGGTGGTGGTGGTGGAGGACAGGGTTGTTAAGGTTGGGGTGTGTGGGTGGGGTGGGGGTAGTAGCATCTAATCAAGAGTCAACTTCATGTATTTTGAAACACAGACTTCTCAGATCTGCTCGGAGCTGCTGTAGAACTGCTGCGCAGATCTCTGATAGAGGCGTCAAAGAACTTTGCGTTTGAGAGAATCTTTAATGATGTCCCAGGAGGAGATGTGGAAATGTGTTAGAGCATAGGGTCTTTTCTTTTTTTTCCCCTTCACAACAAACCTTCTCTCGCTGTCTCTCTTTCTCTTTTAATCTTATGTTCTCTCTCTCTCTCTCTCTCTCTCTCTCTCTCTCTCTGTTTTTCTTTCTGTTTGTTTTTCTCAGTCTCTCTCGCTGTCTCTCTTTATCTATCTCACGCTGTCAGTTAAGAAACACGGCAGTTTTCACAGCCTGAAGCTTGATTTTGAAACGTTTCACATGTAATCATTAATAAACACGATCGAGTCTCTGTTATGCGGAAAAATAGCTTAACGTGTTAAGTTTAAAATTTAAGCTGGCGTTTGTAAGTGAGACGCATTATTTAGGTGATTTAAGCTCTGTGTACTATCCGTGTACAGGCTACACTTTGAACTGACTCAAAGCCTCGTCGTCGCCATGGTAACTGGATGCTAAATAGTGTTCCATAAAGCCCAGCTTATCGTTCGAGAAAAAAAAAAAAAAAATCCTTCACATTATTTCCGTTTGTCGATGTAGTTATATTTAGAAGGCGACACGGTGTCTATAGAAATCTTCCTTCTTTCTAAAGAAGGAAAATGGAAAGGAAATATAAAACGCGAGAGAGGAATGCGAAAAGGTTGTGGTATAAAGACAGGATGATGGATGAAACAGCATTAAAGAAATTCTATGGGTTTTTTTTGTGCTTATTCTTTTAGATTATGGTATAATGAAGGTGTCGTGTCCGACCACGTGAGCAGTGATCTGAGGTGATCGTGCATCAGTGGTGAGATATACTGTACACGGAGTTATACACAACTTCATCATTTCATCCGGTGCTTAGTTTGGTCTGAAACAGTTTGTAGCAGTAGCACTGAGAGGGGGATAGTGAGCGAGAGAGAGAAAGAGAGAGAGAGAGAGAGAGAGAGAGAGAGAGAGAGAGAGAGAGAGAGAGAGAGAGAGAGAGAGAGAGAGAGAGAGAGAGAGAGAGATAGAATAAGGATAAATGATGTACATGAAAAGAATTGGGGACGAAAGAGAAAATGCGGTTATGTGAAAATGAAGGCAGGAAAAGCAGAAAGTGAAAGAATGATCATACATTTATGTGCCATTACAGTATATAAGAGTGTGTGTGTGTGTGTGTGTGTGTGTGTGTGTGTGTGTGTGTGTGTGTGTGTGTGTGTGTGTGTCTTTGGCAGTGTCCAGTCCAGCATGTTGCGCTTCACAGAGCAGCAATGTAGCCCCATGGTTTGGTGTGTGTGTGTGTGTGTGTGTGTGTGTGTGTGTGTGTGTGTGTGTGTGTGTGTGTGTGTGTGTGTGTGTGTGTGTGTGTGTGTGTGAGCATCTGTCAGTGTGACTCAGTGGTTAGTGGACTGTAGGCTCAGACAATTCTTGCTTCTTTTCTTGTTTGCTCTTGTGAGAATGAAAAATTGGAAATAAACACACTTAACACAGAATTTGGTGAAATATACAGTTTCATAAAGAAATAGGCGTCTGGGCCTCGGCTGGAGCTGCTATACGGTATATAATGGCCTAGAGTGAAAGGATGGAGCAGGTCGAGGTAAACGGCAGAGGAGGAAGAGGAGGAGGAGGAGGAGGAGGAAAGTCAGGGAGTGTGGAAGCATGAAGATGCTCCACCAGTGCTGACATGTCAACGGCTATGCTTGCCGGCTGATGACGGGAACCTTGTGCTTGCTTGAATGACTGCACACACGGGCAAAGCGAGACGCAGGGGAAGGAGCTGCATAGGAACAGACATACAGTATACATATGAAGTGTAAAAAAGTTAACACACAGTTTATATAATGGATAGAAATGAAAAGACAGACACACATTTCAGTCTTGCTGGTTTAGGAACATTCATTCATTCATTTTCTACCGCTTATCTGAACTTCTCGGGTCACGGGGAGCCTCAGTTGTCATCGGGCATCAAGGCAGGATACACCCTGGACGGAGTGCCAACCCATCACAGGGCACACACACACTCTCATTCACTCACACACTACGGACAATTTTCCAGAGATGCCAATCAACCTACCATGCATGTCTTTGGACCGGGGGAGGAAACCGGAGTACCCGGAGGAAACCCCCGAGGCACGGGGAGAACATGCAAACTCCACACACACAAGGCGGAGGCGGGAATCAAACCCCCAACCCTGGAGGTGTGAGGCAACTGTGCTAACCACTAAGCCACCATGTCCCCCTGGTTTTGGAACAGTACAAAATAGTGATGGGGACACGGTATATGGGGCACGGTACTGTAGAAATACCTGGGATTTTTTTTGTGATCAACATTTTTTATTATTATTTACTTATTACAAAACATCAAACTATATACATCAGATGCCATGATTAAGAAATAATATCGTACAAGAGTATATAACATAATATTATGTTATATACATAATATTATACATAATATTATATAACATAATGAGGGATGTAGTAGCTCAGTGGCTAAGGTGTTGGGTTACTGATCGGAAGGTCATGGGTTCGAACCCCTGGTCCACCAAGCTGCCACTGCTGGGCCCCTGAGCAAGGCCCTTAACCCTCAGTTGCTCAGTTGTAAGTCACTCTGGATAAGGGTGTCTGCTAAATGCCGTAAATGTAAATGTAAATATTAAGTTCAAAGCCGTTTAAGTTGCTTTCAGTGTTTCAATTTGTAAAGTAAAATTTCAGCCATGTCTTCCCAGTTTCGGATCGTCCGATGTTTTGCACCATTAAGTTTGGCTGTGGTACATTCTAACAGAACAATGTCTCTGAAGAAAGATAGCCAGATGAAGTTTGTAGAGATGGATGTTTCAAACCACAGTTTCAGAATAGTCTTTTCAGCAGCTGTACTGGCCGCCAAGAGTATCCTTTTTTGACCAGTATTTAATTTAAGAGTCGAGTCATCTAGTAACAGAAGAAGTAGTGGATCCTTGGGTATGTCCATATACAAGATGTCAGAGAGAGTGGAGGGTACATAAGGAAAGTATTCTAGGACATTCCCAGAACATATGCATATATGAACCTATATAGAGTTATTACAAATATGACAATAGGGATCAGATCTAAACCTCATCTTGTACAGAACACTAGGAGTAAGATAAGCCTTATTAAAAGGTTTGTAATGGATCATCTGGTGCGCCAGATTCTTAGAGGCCGTGAAACAATTTCCCCATACAGTGTCCCGGTCGGGTTTGGCTAGGTCTTCACGCTCCCAGGAATATGTGGCTATAACAGATGAATATTGAGAACAAAGAACTGAGTCATAAATTTTGGATACTAAGCCACTGGTAGGGATCTTAAGGTCCAGCCAAGCCCAAAGGGGATGTATCTGTAACTCGGAAGACCAGGGGACACCGTATGCTTTAAGGGCTGATCTTAATCTTAAATATATAAAAAAAAGAAAAACCAGGTATAGAAAATTCTGTGCTTAAATCTTGGAACGACTTGAGGCCTTTATCATTAAAGATGTCACTTAGAACATAAATACCAGAATCAGACCAAGCTTTGAATACAAATGGCTTGTTACCGGTCTGTATATCAACATTGTGCCAAATAGGTGTTGATTTTATTTATAAGAAGGGACCACCCTTGATTTTTTCAATCTGTTTAAAAGTTTCTAGGGAAAATTCAATTATAGGTCCAAGCTTCTTCCTGAAATCTTTTGTTAAGGTAGAGAATGCTAGATCTTGTAAGCGAATCGGATGGACAATGTTAGCTTCTATGCTGCGCCATGTAATTAAAGAGTCCGGGTTAACCCATACTATAAGTGGTCTCATCTGGAAAGCCATCTTATATAATTTAAAATCCGGAAATGATAAACCTCCATCGGGTTTCTTACGTTGCATTGTTTTAAGTCTAATTCTGGGTCTTTTCTTATTCCATATAAATCTACTAATGGCCGCATTAAGTTCTTTGAGAAAACATTCGGGTGGTGCTATTGGTATAGTGGAAAGTAGAAAATTAACCCTTGGCAGTACATTCATTTTGATAGTGGATATTCTTCCGTGAAGAGCTACACATAAGGGAGACCATCTAATTAGATCTTCTTTAATCTTGCTCAGAAATACCTGGGATTTTTCAGAGCAAGATTAGATTATTCTGAGATGTACTGATGAAGTGATCTCAGGTCGATCGCTGTTGATGCAATAAACTCCATTTTTACTTTTCTTTGAGTGATTAAGAATGAGAAATGATCGCACAAACAGTGACATGAGAAAGAACAGTGGATTTGTAGAAAAGCACAAACAATCTATCTATCTATCTATCTATCTATCTATCTATCTATCTATCTATCTATCTATCTATCTATCTATCTATCTATCTATCCAACTTTTAGAGTTTTATATCTTAAGAGAAATCGAACAGTTGCGAGGCTATAACAGAAACTGACCCTTCTCACAAGCGCACAGAAATGGAAACGTTAGATTATCATCTCAAGAATTAATTACCTCAGCCAAGTGGCCTTTTGTTATGAAGAATGTTGGACGCAATTAATCGAGCGGTTGAAATTAATGTGCATTTGCATTCTTGATGTAATTGCGTCCCGTCGGCCAAATTGGATCATCTTTTTATGGAAACGTTTATCAGTTATCGGAGACGTGATAATGTCCGTGCTGTGTGAGCTCGTTATGAGGCCTGATTATCTTCAATATGCGGTCAATACGGAGAAGATCGGCTAATTGAATATATTACTCAACGAGTTTCCTCTTTCTTCGAGAAAAATCTAGGCCGAACAGGTGCTTGTTTGGCTAATACGGTGCTAATATGGTACACAAAGATAACACAAGGTAGAATTTAAATTTCAGTGGCAAAAAAATAGGCTTAGGCAATATGATATCTAATAAATTTATATTTTATAAAATAGTTACATGATTCATTTCTATTTCATAGAACGATAATTACAACCGTATTTTCTGAACATTTTATAGAACACAATCTATAGAACACAATATTAGTAAATTTAGTACATATAAATTCATAAATAAAAATAATTTTAGATATAAAATAATTTATAATAATTAAAATATAATAGATAATAAAACACTTATGTAATATAACTCAGAGCACATGATTTTATTTTATTTTATTGGTTTTGGTCATTTGGCATTAATACGTCTCCAAATACACACACACACATACATATATTTATATATATATATATATATATATATATATATATATATATATATATATATATATATATATTAGTGCATTTATTGACTGATCTATTTCCATTAAGCCTTTTTCCCTCCTACTGTATGGCTTTGGTTTGAAAATTGCTGGAAGAAAGTGTTTAATGGGCATTTGGCATGTCAACGGTCATGGGCAGTTGTCATGCCAACAGAAGAGATGGAGCGAACAGAAAAATTGCACAGAGACGTGGCAGGAAAGTGTGTGGGCTTTTTCAGTCTAGCATAAAATCACTGAACTATTTTTTTTTTTCTATCCTACAGGAGTTACTGCCCTGGGGTTTGGCCTTTCAGGATTTCTGTAACACACATGTTTCACAATCTGAACTTCCTGGTTATGCGATCGTGCTTGCTTTGGACATATTTGATCAAGGGAACGGAACAAGGATGGCTCGAATGGGTTGAAACCTGGGTTTATCTTCACACCTTCCTGGGTCAAAAACACCAAATAGGTGGTGTTTTGATGTCTCTGGTGTTTTATGATAGCTAATGATGATGTGTCATAGTTGGGGCAATCCTTTTGTACTCTACTCTCTTTACTACCACCTGGTCTTTTTACCATGGTGGGGCATCACATTGGGGGCCAGTGAAGAACCATCTCTTCTCCAAGTTTGCCAGAACACACTCTAATGACTCAATCATCTCTTTGGAGATTCCATGAGACCAAACGCTAACTGCTTTGCAGTCCTCTGATGGTATCTTCCTTAGGAACTTGCCCTGACCACCCGTTCCTTTACATTGTTCACTGTTAGCAGCTCTGGTTTCAGCTACTTCTGTCAGTGACACGGGGTAAAACAGACGGATAGCATAAAATAAACAAGTTTATAAAATTTATAAAAAACACAAAACAAGGATACAGACTAGAGACAAGTCTAGAGACAAGACTAGACAACTTCAGACAACGACAGAGGCTCGACTAAATACTAATCACAATTAGACACATGAGGAACAGGTGCTCAGAGGTTTTACTTTTTTTCCACCATTGGGATGGTTTGTGTCCATACCTGGGAAAGAGATGTCTCACGGATGCAGAGCAAGAAATGCTATTCCCTAATGGCAGTAGCCCCTTTCAGCTGGATGTTTTGCCCTCCAAATTCCCCAGATCTATGGGTTGTGCTGGACAAACAATTCTGATCCATAAAGGCCCAACAGTTCTTAAAGTATATGCAGGTAATATCTTGGTTCCAGATGCCACAGCACACCCTTAAAAGGTCTTGTGGAATCCATGCTTCGTTGAGTCAGAGCTGTTTTGGTAGCGCAAGTATTCTCATTATGTCTGATGGTTATATATAGGTGTCTCTTTTTCTCACACTCTCTGAGATCCTCGTGGGAGAGTTTCAGACATAGGTGGGCTGTTAAAATTAACTGCCTGCAACAAATGCTTTGTACGACCCTGATAATCGTTGCTGCTGCTCCTTCAGAGTCGGTTACTTTGCTGCTGAGTCACTGAATATCTGAATATGTCACCTGAATATTGCTGATCAGATAACATATGCACACATTAGTCCTCTTTAATACAGACAAGCTTAATGATTACTACAGAAAATGTGTGTTAGTGGGGATGTGTTCATTTTACACTTCAGTTAGCATTATTATTATTATTATTATTATTATTATTATTATTATTATTATTATTATTATTATTACTATTATTATAAATTTATTATTATTAGTATTAGTATTATTAGTATTATTAGTATTATTAGTATTTTATTATTAATTTATTATTATTATTATTATTATTATTATTATTATTATTATTATTATTATTATTATTATTATTATTTTCTCTTCTTCTACATTGACAGGTGATGATACATTTCCTTAGTATGCATGTCGACTGCTCACACACTTCCTCCTCATTCTTTCTCAGAACGCACATTCGCCGAATTATAAAAATGTGTTCATGAATCAATGAGCTGACGAACGAGGCTGTAATCTAGGAATCATGGGAGATCTGCAATAATGAGCAGCAGACACCATGAAGCTCTTTCGTATTTATATTCATCACGCTTCCTGATTCATGTCGGAGTCGCTGAGTCACATTGCGGCTTTATGTTCTTTATTCCTTTCTCTTCCTTTCATAATCAGGCTAGTTCACCAGTTTAACTTCATATTCTGGATACAGTGGATCACTAAACGTGTGGCCAGAAGAATGTAAACGCCTGCTTATTGAACATCTCATTGCAAATGCATGGGGATTAGAAATGTATAGATGGTCATATCATTTGTTGCCTCCTTTCTTCTGAGAAGAAATTCCACTAGATTGTGGACCAAAACTGGGATCTATCATCTACTGCTCAGACAACGTTCCAGAAAAAGTTTAGCTCCCTGGTGGAAGCAACAGGAACCTGCATTCTCATTGCTGCGGCCTGGAAATGATTCCAGAGCTGGGAACCAACCCATCTACTGAAGAGTCAACTCTCAGTGCTGGTCTCAATCCTCTATAAAATGGACGGGTTTCAGGAAGGGCATCTAACATAAAACCTGTGCCAAAACAAGCACCACCAGATGATCTCCTGCGGTGATCATGAACAGGGAGCATCTTAAAGAACTAAAACAACTTGAGGTAGTTGTTTCTTATCAACAGCTAAGGCTCTGGTTTGGTGACCAGAAAGTCAGTGGTTAAAGCCTTATCACTTGAACTCTCTTTGCTCTAATGCCCCTTTTCCACCAAAAAGAAGCAGGTGCTGGTTCAGAGCTAGTGCTGGTGCTGGTTTAAAGTTGGTTCCACTGGCGAACCTTCTAAGAACAGGTTTGCCTTTCCACCGGCTAGAGAGCCTTCACAGAGCCGAGTGTGACGTCACTGTATACGTGTCACGTTACACAGCAACGTTAGCGCAGCAGCGGCAAACACAAACACAACAACAATGGCGGATGTTACTTTACTGTTAATGCTCATGGCTTTGTGAACCTACATTGGCATTCAAACGCGGCAAATAAAACTTATACTTGCAGCTCCATGTAATCTGTATAAACGGAGGTTGTAATCGAGAAAGTACATAACGTTATTTTATTAACACAGAAAAAAAGTTAACCTTAGCATGTAGCTACCTACTATCATGTGTGCTCATAATGTATCATATCGCGGTAAAGTAAAAGTGTATTAAACATTAGTATACTTTAGGTACATTATCAAATGTGTTAACAGTAGCCCCGCCCCCAGCTCCTGACGCAAGCGGTTCTTAAGTCTAGACCAGCAACGTTTTGGTGCTACTTAAGAACCACTTTTCCTGATTCAGAGCCGGTGATTTGGCCGTCGAAACAGAAAGAACTGGTTCTAAATTAGGCTCTGGCTCCGAACCAGCACTCAAACTGCCTCGGTGGAAAAGGGGCATACTGTAGGTGTACTTGTCATGGATGTCCCCATGGATGAAATTTCCTAACAAACAGAATTTCACAGTAATGTATGTATAACCAAAAACGCTGCTTCTTCTAGATTTTTAATCATCCCACACCAAAAAAAAAAATGCAGATGAGTGACAGCTTTCCCATAAGTAACAGAGTCAGCTACAGATTATTTACGTTCTAATGTTTCACACACTCGAAGCAGAAAGTAGATGGAACAAACCAGCACTAAAACATGTTTGCCAAAGACTATCTTAAGCGCTTTAAACCATGTTGGCATGCATCGATGAACAGTTCTCACTTGACCTTGTTTTATTGCCCAGAACCTAGTCTGAGCCAGGTAAAGTTGTATCTGATGCACAAGGCATGGAAAACATACTTGTAGAGCTTTTTAGTGAAGGGAAAAGAATGGCAGACTTTTAGAGGGAGTATGTGTAGACTGTAGTGGAGATATAGACCAAGGGGTCAGCGGTCATGCCAGGCCATGCCAGGCCATGCTAACCCTAACCCCTTGTTAATAAACTCATGGTTGCATTGGAAACAACAAAACTACTGTTCCTGGGTGTTGATGTTCAGATTACCCTCAAGTACTTAAATGGGGGGCACGGTGGCTTAGTGGTTAGCACGTTCGCCTCACACCTCCAGGGTCAGGGTTCGATTCCCACCTCCGCCTTGTGTGTGTGGAGTTTGCATGTTCTCCCCGTGCCTCAGGGGTTTCCTCCAGGTATTCCGGTTTCCTCCCCCGGTCCAAAAACATGCATTGTAGGCTGATTGGCATCTCTGGAAAATTGTTCGTAGTGTGTGAGTGTGTGAGTGTCCTGCGATGGGTTGGCACTCCGTCCAGGGTGTATCCTGCCTTGATGCCCGATGACGCCTGAGATAGGCACAGGCTCCCCGTGACCCGAGGTAGTTTGGATAAGCGATAGAAAATGAGTGAGAGTGAGTGAAATCTATAAATGTACAAGTGCTAGATTTCTAGGAAATGAGAGATGTCACCACTGAATCCTTCTGTGCTCACCACTTCCTAGAAAATCTGAGACTACGATCGAGTCTTAATGTCCTTCTCTCTCGCTCACACACACACACACCTCGCTATACAGATTGGAAACCCCGATGTACAAGACACCGTGTTCGAATTCTTGATCCATACCTAAATCTGACAAAGTGTTTAGTAAAGCTTACCTCAGTTGGTTCATGTCATATTTGAGGCAAGTTTATTTTATACTTGAGCCAGTTCACTTCAATATAATAAACGGGGAGAAAAGTGACACTTTTATTGCTCCCATCTTTCTCTGTCACTGTTTTGAGACTGGTCACATCAGAGGCAGATAAAGGTCAACTTGATTTTATTCATCTGTTTGCACTACATCCCTTTTTCTCTCCCAGAATGCCCGGTGGCTTGAATTTAAGTGTGACATTTTTTTAAACGGTTCCTGAATTCCTGAGTTTGTCCAAAAGGCCAAAGGCCATTTTTTTTTATTTAGCACAGAACTCTGAGTCATAACCCATCATTAAACAGATAGCGGAGTCCAAGTGTCTGATGTACTTCAGGGAACTGGGATTATTTCTGTAGTTAGGCAAGAAAAGCAACATTTGAGTAAACTCTTGTAAAAAAGTTCTTGTAAAATATGTTGCTTAAAGCTAAAGAAACTAAATTTTGTTTAAAAAAAAAAGAAAAAGATGCCGAGACTCACAAAGGACGCCTCGGATTCTGGAAACTTCAAACTTCAGGCTAGATTAGAAAATGTTATTTTGGTGGTGCGTCTTTAAAAGTGTGGTGTCTTTCAACAGAAGGCCAAAATATCTTCAGTAAGAAGTTCTCATAAAACATCTTACTTGAGAACTGCACAGAAATGAGGACAAAATGTATGCATGAAAAGAGCAAGTGATTGGGAATAGATATGTCACTCACAAGGATGGGTTGAGGATGGGGCAGAGATGGATATCAGGTTGGTCGAACTCATAGGACATTTTTACACCTGGTCACTTCATGTGTTGTCTCTGATCCGATAGCTGTCTGATTTGTTAAAACTGTTCCATTTACATTACGCCACATACGTGTAATAAACGCGTCTCGGCGAATCGGATATCGATCCGGCCTTTCTACTCCCGCCCAAAATGCAAATATATTTTACCTCATTTCCGGGGTAATTGAAATGGAACGTTGTTACGACAATGTTCATTTTCTGCGATATTTCTTCAAATATACTTTTGTTTCTATATGTTTTTACAAAGCTTTTGTTGGAACCTTTTATCGCTGCAAAGAGCAATAAGTGCCTGCGTTTCGCGAGTTCTCCAACCCTGCGAGTCGTCCGTGTTATTTGTTTCTGGCGAGATGACCGACTCGTGAGTCACCTGCGAGTGACGTCCTTCCGTTTGGGAGGAGTATAGCGCTGACGTATGTGGCTTGAACAACCACATGCATTTACACCTGTACAGTTTCATCTGAAATGCGTCCCAGACCACCTCCTGAAGGGGTTTGAACTATCGGATTTATATCCGTCTCAAAAACGTTTCCGAGGGCATTTAGACCTGGTCTTTTTACCATCGGATAGCTATCGGATCACAGAAAACGCATGAAGTGACCAGGTGTAAAAACCCCCATAAAGATCTTTATTAGTCCGTATGGGTACGGCATGGAGATGAGGCTGGTGAGGAGGGACAAAGTTAGTGTACATGAGAATAGAGAGTTGGTTTGGTCGGTGTATAGTGCAGAGCCGGACTGTGAGAACAAAGGGATTAAACAGAGTTTGGGTATGGATGGGAAATGGGGATTTATCTGCCAGAAGAGAGCAGGTTATGGTTTGAGTGGCTGGATTTATGATCCTTCAGGCTCAGGATGATCCAGGAGCCAGAAGAATATGTAATACAATGTACCAAATGTGTGTAAATGATGGCTTTATAGACATTGTGGTAAAGGTAAGTAACAATGATCAGGTATCCAGTCTGCTAAAGACATGTTCTTTGTTGATGATAATTGTATTTGGGTCAAACTTGCTTCATATTTGCTTGGTTGAAGAGCTTGACTACTGTGTGAACCTGTGTGGTTACAAGGTTTCATGTTAATAGGTGTCCATGTATCATCTTATGTACCACATCGGTGTTCATTTGTTTTGGGATATAAAGCTTTCTAGGTAACCAGAATGTCCATCATGAAGCACGACATGCTTCAGATCTGATATTGTTTATACATTGGGGTGAAGATCTGATGAGTATAACATACTGCCTTTCTTTTGCTCATCTGTAATTCGGTTTCTGCAGTCAAAAAAAAAAGCCTTCTGGCTCCAGGGCTCTGTGTGATATGTTCTCCAAAAGCCAGTGTACTGATAACAAGATTAAATTGTAGTTCATTTTGGAAGAGAATACTGTACACACACACACTTGTGCTTGCAGAGTTTGAGCAAAGAATGACTAGCCAGTCTACTTAGTCTAGTTAAGACGCCACTTCTCCTTCCTCATTGTTGGTGGTTTCCCAGTGTGGAGATTCCTGGGGCATTGATGGTGGCTACAGTTGGTCTTGGAAAAATGTCTGAGTTAAAGGCAGGGTCTCTGATTTTTGAGAAATGCTTCAGAAAACTGAGTCGGGCCGATAATAAACAAAAATCAAGACAAAAATCAAAACAAGCGTGTAGTCAATGAGCAGAAAGGGGCGGGGCTTGTCAATATGCGGCAGAGAGAGTGTTCAGTGCGCATGTGTGACATTAGCAGAAAGCGGTTTTAACATTGACATGGAGGATAAAAACAAAGAAAGAAAGAGAAGAAAGACTTACGATAAAGACAAGAAGTAGGACGTGTTAATATAGGATCAGCTTTCCAGCGCTGGAGAGAACTGAAGGAGCAGGAAGTTGGCCACATATTCACAGGTTGGAGTTTCCCGAGTCAATATCTCCTGAGCTAAACGCTGTTACTACACAAATAACACCTCTTTTCTATCGTAGTAATGTAGAGAGGCAGCTAGTGTAGTAACAGCGTTTTGTGTAGTAACAGCGTTTTGTGTAGTAACAGCGTTACTAGTGTAGTGTAGTAACAGCGTTTTGTGTAGTAACAGCGTTTAGCTCAGGAGTTATCGACTCGGGAAACTCCGACCTGTGAATATGTGGCCGACTTTACTTAAGAAGCCGAGGCGCTTTTTTCCTTCTCGTTAGGTGAGTAACGTTGGTTTTGCTTTGTTACACAGAACTAATATATGCCTTTGTCCTTTACATCATTATGCTTGTGTGGCATTTTTGCTTGTTTGTTTATCTACAATCGTATTGTTCT
>NC_062535.1:4495644-4503144 GCF_022655615.1 Tachysurus fulvidraco
CGAACCTGCACTCAAAAGGGGCAAAAGTGTTCAGGAATGAAGTCAAGTCAAGTCAAGAAGCTTTTATTGTCATTTCAAACATATATAGCTGTTGTAGTACACAGTGATATGAGACAACGTTTCTCCAGGATCATGATGCTACTGTACATAAAACAAAGACAGGGCTAAGGACATGTAAGTAGTCTTAGCCACAAAAAGTGCAACTGTGCAACCTGGACAAACAAGACAGATAAGACAGTGCAGGACAAAAGACAGTGTAGACAAAAAGTTACAAGACAATACAAAAAGTACAAAAAATACAATACACAAAAGACAATAAACAGTAAACAGAAACATCGCCAACCGACCAGTGTGTATACTGTGTGTGTATAGTGTGTGTGTATAGTGTGTGTGTATAGTGTGTGTGTATAGTGTGTGTGTATAGTGTGTGTGTATAGTGTGTGTGTATAGTGTGTGTGTATAGTGTGTGTGTATATACTGTGTGTATAGTGTGTGTGTATATACTGTGTGTATACTGTGTGTGTATATACTGTGTGTGTATACTGTGTGTGTATACTGTGTGTGTATACTGTGTGTGTATAGTGTGTGTGTATACTGTGTGTGTATACTGTGTGTGTATATACTGTGTGTATATACTGTGTGTGTATACTGTGTGTGTATATTGTGTGTGTATACTGTGTGTGTATACTGTGTGTGTATACTGTGTGTGTATACTGTGTGTGTATATACTGTGTGTATATACTGTGTGTGTATACTGTGTGTGTATATTGTGTGTGTATACTGTGTGTGTATACTGTGTGTGTATAGTGTGTGTGTATACTGTGTGTGTATACTGTGTGTGTATATACTGTGTGTGTATACTGTGTGTGTATACTCTGTGTGTATACTGTGTGTATATACTGTGTGTGTATACTGTGTGTGTATATACTGTGTGTGTATACTGTGTGTATACTGTGTGTGTATACTGTGTGTGTATACTGTGTGTATACTGTGTGTATACTGTGTGTGTATACTGTGTGTGTATACTGTGTGTATATACTGTGTGTGTATACTGTGTGTATATACTGTGTGTGTATACTGTGTGTATACTGTGTGTGTATACTGTGTGTGTATACTGTGTGTGTATACTGTGTGTGTATATACTGTGTGTAAATGCTGTGTGTGTATACTGTGTGTGTATACTGTGTGTGTATACTCTGTGTGTATACTGTGTGTGTATACTGTGTGTGTATACTGTGTGTGTATACTGTGTGTATACTGTGTGTGTATACTGTGTGTGTGTACTGTGTGTGTATACTGTGTGTGTATACTGTGTGTATACTGTGTGTGTATACTGTGTGTATATACTGTGTGTGTGTACTGTGTGTGTATACTGTGTGTGTATACTGTGTGTATACTGTGTGTGTATACTGTGTGTGTATACTGTGTGTGTATACTGTGTGTGTGTGTACTGTGTGTGTATACTGTGTGTGTATACTGTGTGTATATACTGTGTGTGTGTACTGTGTGTGTATACTGTGTGTATACTGTGTGTGTATACTGTGTGTGTATACTGTGTGTGTATACTGTGTGTGTACTGTGTGTGTATACTGTGTGTATACTGTGTGTGTATACTGTGTGTATACTGTGTGTGTATACTGTGTGTATACTGTGTGTGTATACTGTGTGTATACTGTGTGTGTATACTGTGTGTGTACTGTGTGTGTATACTGTGTGTATACTGTGTGTGTATAGTGTGTGTATACTGTGTGTGTATACTGTGTGTGTACTGTGTGTGTATACTGTGTGTATATACTGTATGTGAATACTGTGTGTGTATACTGTATGTGTATACTGTGTGTATATACTGTGTGTGTATACTGTGTGTGTATACTGTGTGTGTATACTGTATGTGAATACTGTGTGTGTATACTGTGTGTGTATACTGTGTGTATACTGTGTGTGTATACTGTGTGTGTATACTGTGTGTATATACTGTGTGTGTATACTGTATGTGAATACTGTGTGTGTATACTGTGTGTATATACTGTGTGTGTATACTGTATGTGAATACTGTGTGTGTATACTGTATGTGTATACTGTGTGTATATACTGTGTGTATATACTGTGTGTGTATACTGTGTGTGTATACTGTGTGTATACTGTGTGTGTATACTGTGTGTGTACTGTGTGTGTATACTGTGTGTATACTGTGTGTGTACTGTGTGTGTATACTGTGTGTGTACTGTGTGTGTATACTGTGTGTATATACTGTATGTGAATACTGTGTGTGTATACTGTGTGTGTATACTGTGTGTGTATACTGTGTGTGTATACTGTGTGTGTATACTGTGTGTATATACTGTGTGTGTATACTGTGTGTATATACTGTGTGTATATACTGTATGTGAATACTGTGTGTGTATACTGTGTGTATATACTGTATGTGAATACTGTGTGTGTATACTGTATGTGTATACTGTGTGTATATACTGTGTGTATATACTGTGTGTGTATACTGTGTGTATATACTGTGTGTGTATACTGTGTGTATATACTGTGTGTATATACTGTGTGTGTATACTGTATGTGAATACTGTATGTTCAAACAATATTTCGTGCCGTAACATTAGAATGAACACAGTTTCTTAGCAGCAGGTCCTTGGGATAATATATAGAATTGTGCAAAAAAACAGCAAATGACTGAGATATTGTACAGAATGTGCAAAATGCCAAGTCTCAGACTTGGCACTTAAGCATTCCACTGGCTGCAAAATTCGATGGCTTCGAGAGCAGGACTCTCAGAACCATCGAGACCATCAGGAGGCCCCAGCTGGTTTCCAATCAAATGTTTAGAGCCCGCACGTGCCAGCCCAGAGCATCCTCCCTGGCCGCACAACGTCGCACTCGCTGGCTTGGCCATGTCCTCTACCTCCCTTCTGACCATCCGACGAGAGCTATTCTCCAGTTTGATCCGAAGGCAGCAGGCTGGAGACGACCACGAGGTAAACCCCGCACCGATGGCTTGACGTCCTTGCGGGTGACCTTCAACAACAAGGAGTTGCTATAGAGGATGCAGAGCAGCTGGCACAAGACCGTCAGTGCTGGAAACAACGAGTTCATCTGGTCGGCTCAACGCACAAGGACTGGACACCCCCCTACCCATCGCAGGAGCCAAGTTGAATTGAATTGATGTGCAAAATGGCTGAGATATTGTACAATATGTGCAAAATGGCTGAGATATTGTACAATATGTGCAAAATGGCTGAGATATTGTACAATATGTGCAAAACGGCTGAAATGTTGGACAGTTTGTGCATGTGAGGAATGATTTGAGGAAAATAAAAAAAAAGAGTTGTTGACCTGCAAATTCTCCAAATCTCAACCTGATTAAGTATCTGTAAGATGTGCTGGACAAACAAGTCCGATCCACGGAGGCCATAACTCACAACTTATAGGACTTGGCGATCAACCATAACATTAATACAACCTGCTGAATATTGTGTACAGTACATCCCCCTTGTGCTGACATTTCAGACCGGTCGAGGCAAAGACTCCAGTGTGTTTTGTTCCCTGACACCAAATTGTTAGAAATCATTTCAAGTCCTGTAAGTTGTGATGTGAGACCAGCCCTTACATCAACCCACTGACCAACCAAATCATTTTAAACAAGTGATTTATGGGACACGATTGGTGAAAGTTTTAGAAGTTCTTATTGCAGCAGCAGCAGATTGCAGTCTGAAATAGCAAAACACACGAAAGTTTGTTTATCAGATTTGGTACTACAGGGACAGAGCGAGACAGATAGAGAGGATATGCTTCTTCATGCAGAACACAGTAATATATAGTGCATTTATACTGGAGGAAATTACTTAGATAAGAAAAAAAAAACAAAAAACAAGGAGAATATGGCTTTATAAACTCAAATTTATATCACCTAGGATCAGATGGACATTGTGACATGGCTTTATTCTTTTGTATTACACTCTATGTTAAATAATGAGAAATTTCTCTGGAAACTTAATATGGGGGGGGAGGGACCACGGTGGGTTAGTGGTTAGCATGTTCGCCTCACACCTCCAGGGTTGGGGGTTCGATTCCCGCCTCCGCCTTGTGTGTGTGGAGTTTGCATGTTCTCCCCGTGCCTCGGGGGTGTAGTGTCTTGTACCAGTCATTTTAGATTTCATGTCCCAGGCACCCTAAATTTCAACATCTACTCCTCAATTAACCGATGAGCAACCCAGTTTTACACCCACACCTGGCTCCCGAATGTCTGGAGTCTCCACAAAGACCAGATAACCCCATGCGGCTCATTGGGGCCTGCAAACAGAACTCTCTCTCTCACACACACACACACACACAATGAGACATTCCGTTTACTAATAAAACCCAAGATAAGGTACTCTAAGGTTCCCATTCTTATAACCCTTTTTGTAATGTGTTTCTTCTTTTAAGGCTTGCCTGACTTAAAATTATTTGCTCCTTAATTTCCTGACAAGGGTGTATTTTATTCATGTGTCAGAAAACAACATTGTATTTTAAAATCCTTTATACTCTATCATCGTATCTTACTGATCATGGCATGTTAATGTATACCTGTTCTAATGCCCTATGCCCCTTTAAGGTCTGATGCCAGAATGTATACGAAGCTATCGTTTCTTTTTACTTCCCTAATGAAAGTGCATCTTGTTTATGTTTAATTTTTGTTTCTTTGCCTTTATCTTTGCCTTGATTAATGATCTATGTACCGCTAGATGTACCGCTGCCTTCATACCGTCATTACCCTTCATGTTTAGTATCCAAATGACCACAAAATTATCGGTTACTCATTTTTCAAGCACTGGTGTATTTTATTTGAGCACGAAAGGCGCCATACCGTCTTAATACACCCTGGATCAAACTTTAAAGTCATCTAAAAGTTTGATAGCTAAACCACGCCCACAGACACCTGAAACAAAGGGAGTTTTTCCCTTCAAAATCCTGACCGAAGTATTGGTCATCTCCCCAAAGATGGGTGGAGTTCGCGACCTTTAAATTGTCAGAAACACCACTAAGTGGTGGTCAGACTTTCGGATCAGCTTGGAGACGACTCCATCTTCCTTCAAAGAAGTTCCAGCAAGCTTCACTTCCAAGAACGACAACTGCTCTGATCTTCAGGAGAACTTGGAAGAACGTCTGACCCCACCCTAACTGACTTTTCAGTGATTTCTCTGTTGCATCTGGACTCTTGTTCAGTAAGCCAATGCAAGTAACCGTTTCCTTTACCAACCAATTTAGATGCGTAATTTTAAGTAGGAATCTTTCATTGAATCTTAAGGTGAATTTAAGTTTCTGTGACGATTTCCCAGTTAGGGTGTGATTTAATTTTGAAGTCTAAGCTTGCCTTTCCTTCCTTTCTCTAGTTTTTCTTTCCAGTCTCTTCCTCCCTTTCCCCAATTTTAATTTCTTTTGCTTTATTTTATTTTCATTTTCATTTTCCCTATTTCTTTTGTTTGTTTGTGTAGTTAGTTTTATGTCGTGTTTGTCTCATTCATTAAATGTCATAATTTTGAGCCACAGGTGATTTGTCTCTGAGTATCGCTCACAAATGAAGGTACCTGCAACATCGGGTCTGAACTACATGCTCTATTGAGTTAATTTCATTTAAATTACGGTATACAGTAAAAGGAAAGCGAATCTTTCTTGGCCGGGAAGATACTGTCTTCATAGAATTAATAAAGGTACGCGGCCTGTTCGCCGGACGAACAGACCAAATAAGCATAACCTTAATTCCAGTACCGTTAATTTCAACTTAGGTTAGGTTACTTGTAAATATTTACCTTGCTTCGCGAGCCAAAATCGCTACAGGGGTTTCCTCTGGGTACTCCGGTTTCCTCCCCCGGTCCAAAGACATGCATGGTAGGTTGATTGGCATCTCTGGAAAATTGTTCCTAGTGTGTGAGTGTGTGTGTGAATGAGAGTGTGTGTGTGCCCTGTGATGGGCTGGCACTCCGTCCAGGGTGTATCCTGCCTCGATGCCCGATGACGCCTGAGATAGGCACAGGCTCCCCGTGACCCGAGAAGTTCGGATAAGCGGTAGAAAATGAATGAATGAATGAATGATCATAAGGTTAACTGTTAACTCTTATCAAGTCATTTGACTGACAAGTACCTTTGTAGTTGTTTTGTACATTAACCAGGAAGCTACAGTACAGTATATGGGCCAGAATTCAATAGCACTTTGTGGGGGTAATAACTCATAATCGCTTACAATTACATGCTCATGCCAATGGGATTGGGAATGTGCTTTGCTTTATATGATGCTTACAGATACAGATCAAATCGCTACTGGACGGAGCAAATGTCAGTCAAAGGGAGGGTCACCCACATAGCATGGAGAGACCTCATTGGCTTCTTAGCTGCCTATCTCGGCCGCACAGGCACTGGTTGGCTCATGCGAGGGCTTGTTTGATTCGTCACATCCTCGACTACAAATCTGACGCGTTTTGAAATTTTGGTATGTGTCCAATGAGACGTAGGAGTCCAACAAAGGGCGGAAGTGAAGCTTCGTGTTCAGTTTCCGGTCAAACACATAATTCTTGTGAAGCGAGCAAAGCGTTTTGGATTAAAAGGATTACATTTTCAAGTTTTTTGGACTCTCGGGGATTTTTACAAGCATTTGTTTTGGAAAATACATTAACATTAGTGACAATGTGAAGAAAGGGAAATTTAAAGACCAGCGTTTAAAAGTGAGTAAACAGATCGAACTAGCGCCACCTAGTTCAATTTTCTATCAAATGTTTAAATTACTATAAATCATATTATGCTGTGTGTGTGCGCTTAATAAAATCCTGAGAGTCTAAGCTTTCAAACAGTATATAATTTAACCGTGTATTTAGAGGATTTAATGCTTAAAAGTTACAATGAAGTTACAATGAATTTGATGCATTTTCGCCTCCTAGCGGTGGTGGCTCGGTACCGAGACGTAGGCCTCTAACAGGTTAAGCATCCTTTTCTTTCCCATAAGCTTCCAAGGTTGCTCAAAAAAAAAAAAAAAAAAGCCGGAGAAGTGCCAAAACAGTGCCACAGTTTTCTAGCACCGCATGCACTTGCTTAACTTTTTGTTAATGAGGCAATGTGCACAGCATGAGGCCATCTTAACGTACAGCATGCTTGGCTGTGTTTCATCAGTCACTGCCAAAACCAGAGATTGTTTCAGTGTCACATTTCTGAACTCATACATTTAATAAGATTTTATTAAACACATACAGTACATTTTGGGGCTTGAAAGTAGCTGAGCCAAAATGTCTGGTACAGTATTTGTACTGTAAATCTGGTCTAAAGACATGCTTTTAGTTTGAAATTTGTTGAATACGTATTCACCCATCACCCCGCTCTCCCCTGGATCAATACTGGATGGAAACACCTTTTGGACGCAATTACAGCTACAGGTCTCCTGGTATATCTCTCTATCAGCTTCACACATCTGGATCCTGATATGTTTGACCATTCTTCTTGGCAAATTGCTCCAGCTCTGTCAGG
>NC_062535.1:4505644-4528144 GCF_022655615.1 Tachysurus fulvidraco
TAGTCTGTCAGCTAATCATAAAATGATTCAGTTAGTGGGTCAGTCAGTTACTGGGTCAGGAAGAGTCCTGAATAATGACTAATTCAGTGACTCAGTGAATATTTAGGAAGTAATAGACCATCATTTCTCAGTTGCTCTGTCAGTTTAGTCAGTGATTATGTCAGTTTGTGAATCAGTCAGTGATTTGGTTAGCCTAACATTCAGTTACTGAACGAATCAGTAACTGAGTCATAAGGTTAGAGATTCATTCAGTCTTTAGTTCAGAAAGCTAATCAGTCCATAAACCACACAATGATTCAGTCAGTGACCAGTGATTCATCGATCGGTCAGTGATTTGGTTAGTCTGGCATTCAGTCAGGTGATTCAGTCAGTGAACGAATCATTCACTGGGCAACTGAGTCATAAGGTTAGAGATACATACATTGAATCTTTGTTTCAGGAAGCAATTCACTCAGGGGGTTAATGATTTATCTAATCGGTCAGTGAACCACACAATGATTCAGTCAGTGACCAGTCATTCATTGGTCAGTCAATTAACTGGTCATTCTGTCACTCATTTGGTGATTCAGTCATCCAAGACTAGAGATCAGTGAACCGGTCAGTCTGTAAATCACAAGCACTGTGTCAGTTTGACAATGATTCAGTCATACACTGATTTGTTTAATCAGTCAGTGAGTGAATCAGTCAGTAAGGGAGAAATCCTCATCTCCCTCAGTAGGCTGACTAGTGTGTGTGTGTGTGTGTGTGTGTGTGTGTGTGTGTGTGTGTGTGTGTGTGTATTGTGTTTGGAATAAAAAAAAAACAACTTTGATTGGTTCCTTGCATTATGAAGTTCTAAAGAACAGCAGTCATGTACAGTAAGGCTCGCTCTCTTCCTACACACAGCATTTAAATAAAGCTTTTGATTGTGTGTGTAAATTTGTGTTTGCACTGGGCTCCATAACCTCTCGTGCTTTGCCGTGTAATTACGCTATGAAATTTGAAAACTTGAACTCAATACAAAAACTTAATCTCAATTTAGAACATAAAATCTGGTTATATTTCTGTCGTATTGTAATATGTGAGCCTACGCTGTATAGATACAGAGTTTAGATTAGATTTTCCACCAGGTGAAAACTCCCTACAGTCCTTGGTTTGAGGATAAGGAGCACTGTCAGTTTGAAGATTGAGAGCTGTACTAGTATAGATAAACACAGTTCTTATTTTTTTAACCCTGTGACTGCAGATGTTTTAATGAAATTCGGAAACGGTTCTGATTCAAGACATTAACAGCAGTGCTTGGAGTTGAACTCACAACCTTCTGGTCACTGGCACAGTAAACCTTTTTTTTCTTTCTTGCAATTTTAAGAAAGGGGGGCACGGGGGCTTAATGGTTATTACGTTCGCTCCACACCTCCAGAGTTGGGGGGTCGATTCCCATCTCCGCCTTATGTGTGTGGAGTTTGCATGTTCTCCCCGTGCCTCGGGGGTTTCTTCTGGGTACTCCGGTTTCCTTCCCCGGTCCAAAGACATGCGTGGTAGGTTGATTGGCATCTCTGGACTCCGTCCAGGGTGTATCCTGCCTCGATGCCCGATGACGCCTGAGATAGGCACAGGCTCCCCGTGACCCGAGAAGTTCGGATAAGCGGTAGAAAATGAATGAATGAATGTTAGGTTTCCACTTTGTTCACAAAGATAAGATCTTTCCTCAACCATTTTTTATATTATATTCCTTAATCCTTATGATTCTATTACCCTGTATTATCTGGACAATAAGTTCCCAACATCATATATACCCAAGAAGTAGCATGTAAGTAGCAACTATTCTGGTGGCAGAATCCACGTTCTGGGGCTACTCAGTTTTTTGGTCAGTGAGTCTGAATATCTACTCAACTACAACAAAGTATAATATTTGTCTAGTGCCCTAACACCCTAGTACTCTATACCTATGTTCTGAGATTCTATGGCCAAATAAGGACAGTAGTAAAAGGAGCCATTATTTGTTATATATATGTACATTATATACAGCTTCAGCAATGATAGAGCAACCCTGGTACAGCGAGGGTTAAGTGCACGAGGGTAGCTGCTGGGCAGGACGCTCCAACATGATAAACAATCCAGAGTCTTAGCTGTTTAAGGCAGGAGAGCACTGGATGTTGCCAATGTCCTATGTTACCGCTGACCTTTTTCCGTAGCTTTAAGTCAATTACCTAGGTTTCATGATTCCATCTCTAAAGTTTGTTCTTTCTAATTTTTCAAAACTCTATGTCTCCTGTACCCTGTTGCCATGGCTCTATACCCCCAATAACCTGCTTTAATGGCACTTCTATTATAATGGCTGTGTGTCATCAGTACCCCATGTTTCCATGGTTCTGCATCCTGTTTCCTATGGTTTCTATGTTTCCAAGGTTCCTCTGTCCACAGGTTAATAGTGCCCATAGGTTACTGTACCAGGACTCTATAGTTTCACAACCCTTGAACCCCAGTACTCCATATTTTAGTGGTCCTGCTGTATGTCCGCACCCTCTGTGTTTTAATGCCACTAACCTCCACAGTACCATACAGTATGTTTCCATGTTCCTCTGTCCCAAGTATTCTGTTTGCATGAGTCTATGTCCACAATTTTCTATGTTTCCTTTATTCCTTACACCTGTTATGGATTAGTGCTCACCTTGATGTGTGTTCTGCCCTAGCAGCCTTGCTGGTTCCAGACTATTAGAACATGCTTTACTGCATTGATATTAGTGAGAAGTGATGGAGGTTTGGTAAGTGACCTTTGGAGGGTGAATGGATCTGTTTTTGTTTGTCGCTGTAGGAGTGATCAATTTGGCCATGTGAATGTTGTGTGTGTGTGTGTGTGTGTGTGTGTGTGTGTGTGTGTGTGTGTGTGTGTGTGTGTGTGTGTGTGTGTGTGTGAGGATTAGCCTCAAGGTGACTTAGGTCTTTTTGAAGCTGGGTTTAGAAAGATGAATTCCAGGAGGTATATTCACTGTTACTGTTGGGGGGATGTGTGTGTTCTGGATGGTGGACCACCATCACAGATGCTTCTTGGCATCTGTCTCCTTTGATTCTTCGCTCAGGGTAAGAGGGTGTGTGTGTGTGTGTGTGTGTGTGTGTGTGTGTGTGTGTGTGTGTGTGTGTGTGAGTCAGTGAGCATGGATTCCATCCCAAATGACCCCCTTAAGTCCACTTGATCTGATCTTTCCAACTGCACTTATGTAGAAATGTAAGTAATAAGAGATGATTATGTTTTACTAGTTCTGTCTGGTTGTGTCAATAAAAGGAAACGACAAGGCAAACATGGACTGGTAATTTAAGGACAAAATAAGATCATATTTCATCTCCGTAATGAAACCATAAAAACAAGACTGTTATTGGTCTTTGCCCTAAATACATACTGTAATCCCTGATGTTACCCCTTAAACATTAGAACAGCAGTTCATTATGTATGTCACTGTGTCTGCTTCTTGTTAGCTTTCCTTATTGGGCATTGCTAACAGGAAGTGAGACAATAAGCATGGATGGTCAATGCTAATGTGATGTTGGTAATACAATGTGTCAGCATGTATGAAATGCTGTCCAAAGAGATGCCGTTGTGTCCGACTAATTACCATGCTGACCTAAAACAACAACAACAACAACAACAACAACAACAACAACAAAAGCAAGCAAGACACCAGAATTTGGTGCTGGTAAAATAACTCTAGATATGTTCTCACAAACAAATTAAAAAGCCATCGCGGATTTATTATTTGCTTTGCACACGCGCACACACATTTTGATTCACGTACAGAAATAATGGGCCGATCCATCTATAATTCATAGAGAAGAAAGACAATAACAGTGTTATTATTAAAGCACACACTGAATATCGAAGTATCCATTCAGGGAGAAAATAAAAGAGGTAGAGTTGTGCATAAAATGATTTCTTTTCTGGAACAACTCTTTTTAGGAAATAAGATATTGGCCATTCTAATGGAACCTGACTCTGGCAACTCCATGTCACCCGTTTGAGAAAAGATTTTAATGAATTTTATGCTAGGCAGAGCTTTCACCAAGACTCCACCTCAACGTCCCAGTCCTAGAGATCTATATTTCCTTACCTAGGATGCTTTGTTCACAATACACTATTGTTCCAGGGCTTTATGTTTCCTGGGATGTATATGTATATGTATATCCAGGAGCTTACAGTACATATTGCCAAAGTTTTGTAGCTACCTGTCACATCCAGGATGGAAGGAGACAGACCCGTATGCAGGATAGCTTCAAATGAATGGGGTTTAATAAATAATGAAGACAAAGACAGAAAAAGAGACTTAACAATGACTAAACATAACGAAGGGTAAACGTAACTAATGATTCATCGGCAACGCGGCTAACTTAAATATAAAAGACAATGATGACACAATATGGATCAGGTGTGGAGACAGGAAGGAACAGAGAAAGGCGGGGCAGACATGTGATGAGGAAGATAAACAAAGGCACGTGGCCAAAAGTCCGGGCTGAGTCCTGACACTACTGTACCTTATCATCACAGCCACACAGTCCCATCTGAAAGCATTAGTATTGCAATGCAAATTATTTTATTTTTGCTGTATACTGAATTCATTTGTGTTAAAGATCAAAGGAGGAATCTGAGATAATCCCAATAAGCAGTGGTAAAGGAAGGTCTGATAGAACTCCTACAAGCAATGGCCACTCACTGACCCAGCTCCAGACCTGTGTGGCAGGGACTTCATGGATGTCGCAATGGACGCACAACACAACCAAGGTCCCTGTTGGCTCAGCCTTCTGGCCCAGAACTGAGCAGAGTGGCCATACGCCCCAAATCTGGTACAGCAGACACCAACTATCCATTTACTTTTACAGCCATCATGGGTGCCTTTGGGGGGGTTTCCTCCGGGTACTCCGGTTTCCTCCCCCGGTCCAAAGACATGCATGGTAGGTTGATTGGCATCTCTGGAAAATTGTCTGTAGTGTGTGAGTGTGTGAGTGAATGAGAGTGTGTGTGTGCGCTGTGATGGGTTGGCACTCCATCCAGGGTGTATCCTGCCTCGATGCCCGATGACACCTGAGATAGGCACAGGCTCCCCGTGACCCGAGGTAGTTCGGATAAGCGGTAGAAAATGAATGAATGAATGAAATGTTAGGAGATAAAAGGACATAGTTCTCATATTCATCTTATTACCTCAAACCCAGTTGTTTTTGGTGAAAAGCACAAACAGATGTATACACATTGCATATATACACTCGCAGGACCTCATACACCCAGTACCTTATATACACAGTACAGTACTATTTGTCTTAGTTTGTATTGCCTCATAAAATTACAACCGGGTAGTCCTTTGTCCTGACTCTTTTTTTTTGCGTATTCATTCCATCAACTCTACGAGGGTGTTAGCATTTAGCAGACAAGCTGACATTAGCCTTCAGCAAAATACTCTGCCTTTCTTTTTCTCACATTTGAGTTAACTCCTGGGAAAGGGTTATATTTATCCACACACACACACACACACACACACACACACACACACACACACACACACACACACACACACACACACACACGAATAAAGAATGCCTGTCAGGGAGGATGTCAGTTGAACCCACGCTAATTTGAGCTGAAGTGAATTTTGTCAGCAGTGAAAAGCTTTATGGACGAAAAGTAAAACCAAAGTGGTGAACAGGATTATCATAAAATGTTCAGCACACACAAATGTGTTATCACGAACAAAATCTAATCAATCATGGATGCAAATTTTTTGTTCAGTTGGATCGGATCAGCTGTCAGCGTCAGTGCATTTCAAAAATGATGCTAACGTTAGCATGTTGACATATTTTGGATGCTAACTCTTAATGACTATTCAATTATCCTCATTTTAGAGTGTTGTTAAATAATGAATGCTGATTGTCATTGAATACTAATTACTGGATGCTAATTTGGAATGCACACACATTTCCTTTAGACAGGATTTCTCTTATTCTTATTCTCTCTCTCGCGCTCTCTCTCTCTCTCACACACACACACACACACACACACACACACACACACACACACACACACACACACACACACACACACACATCTAAAAGAAATATTTAGCAGATTTCTGTAAAGATGCTGTTGTTAAATGTGATGACGCCTCACTGACCCACAACCACACGGCATCATGATGAAAATATTTCCTTTGCAATTACTCACTCATGTCTTTTTCTACACACACAATATAGTGTACACACACACACTGATGTCTCACTGGAACAACAGTGCCCCCTAGTGGTGTGGTTACTCCGTGAATTCCTACAAGCAAAATCTCATGACACTTATTTTATCAGCTGCCAATTACTGGTCTCACACACACACACACACACACACACACACACACACACACACACACACACACACACACACACACACACACACACACACACACCTTATAGGTAATGTGTTTGATATTATATGTATAACATAACCGACAATAAATTTGGGCAAAAACCTGGAAAATCTAACTAACAATTGCACCTTAATTTCTTAATTTTTTTTAATACTTTATAGTTCAGAAGAAAACTGCCAATGAAATGCCAATGTCTCTCAGCTTATCTCTTCATATAACGGTGTAAATTAATGTTGACATGGAGACCACTAACTTATGTTTAACACTGATTAGGCCCAATGTAAAAAGAATCCTTTTTTTATTAAAGACCGGTAAATGATACTGTAGAATGGAAGAAAAACAAAGAGTTTATTGAAAGAGGGAGAGAGAGAGAGAGAGAGAGAGAGAGAGAGAGAGAGAGAGAGAGAGAGAGAGATAGAAAAAGAAAGGATTCGAAAGAAATGAATGGAAGAAAAAAAGAATAGTGGACAGGAAAAGAAAGTAAGAAAAAAAAAAGGTACAAAAATTCCAAAAGAAGAAAAGAAAACGAAGAATGGCTGAAATCGTGGCAGTGTTGGAGGGAACGTTCTGACTTTACTTTACTTTTTTTTTTTTTCACTTCCACATTTACAGCAAATGTAATCCATAGACTATACCAATCTTGATCCTTCTCCGCTTTATGAAACTTATAAAAAAAAAAAAATTGACTTATTTTTCCTCCCACAGAAAACGATACCCTTGAAGCTATCAGGCATTCTTTATCTGCCAAATGTGATGAAATGTTTAAAAAAAATCTCACATAAGAAATGTCTAGAGAAGCGATCTCTGAAGAGTGTGGAAGTATTTCATTAAACATGTATCAGTAAGCATGGAAGGAGAGATATATGATCTGAAAAGCAGGCACCAAAAAAAAAAAAAACCTGAAAAGTGGTTTGGCAAATCTTTAGTGTTATATCTGAAGATGGTACATGACGTAAAGCAGGACAATGCTGAGAGATGTCAGGACAATCGTCACTGGTATATCTGAGAAGATCTCTCTATCTGAGAGACAAATTGATGGTTGATATTATTCACCATGTGGGACCCAGAAAAGAAGATCATTCCCATGAAGATATTACATACTGTGCTCTATTTGATCCCATCATGACAGTCTCTGGAAGAAAGCCAAAGGATCAAGGTTTTTTTTTTTTCATGAGAATAGCCTCCAACTCACAGAAGCATTATTCCCAGCCGACAGTGCTAGACAGAAACTATGGTCTGCTGTCAAAAAAGTTTCAATTGAAAAAAAAAAGACAAAAAAAAAAAAAAGTGTTTCAGATGTCTTTCAGTCGACCTTTGGTTATGAACGGGAGGGTGGGGTAAATTGGGGGGAGGAGGTTGGTTGGTTGGGATTGACTAATTGGACATGACTTTTTTTGATTTGCGGATTAGTTTTTCTCAAATAATTCTTCCAATTATTTCCTGAACATTACTCTCTTTTACTCACTCATTTTCTACCACTTATCCAAACTTCTCAGGCGTCATCGGGCATCAAGGCAGGATACACCCTGGACGGAGTGCCAACCCATCGCAGGGTGTGTACAATTTTCCAGAGATGCCAATCAACCTACCATGCATGTCTTTGGACCAGGGGAGGAAACCGGAGTACCCGGAGGAAACCCCCGAGGCACGGGGAGAACATGCAAACTCCACACACACAAGGCGGAGGTGGGAATAGAACCGATCCTGGAGGTGTGAGGTGAACATGCTAACCACTAAGCCACTAAGCCACCGTGCCCCCCCTCCTGAACCTTACCCAGAATTATATTACGTTACCTTTATTTCTATCTTCTGACCTCATCAAAAGGAAAACGCTTCATTAAAAAGCAGTGAGGAAAAGTCTAATCATAGTTCTGCAGTTTATCTTAATACACATATTTAACCTATTACGGTACGCGCTCAGATCAGCGAGACGTATTTTTCAACGTTTAGTAAGAAAGAAAATAGTAGGATTGATGATATCCAGCTGACATTCGTTGGCCTCGTTTGCTCTGAAAAACATGTAGAAAGTTCCCAAGAGTAATGAGACTCAAGAAATTGTTGAAAATTCTCACTCTTCCTTATTCTTATTTCATGCGTTTGTCTGTCTCTTTTCCGCCTCAAAACTCTTTCTTTTCTCGATACCGGCATACACAAACAGTCAGGCAGTTTTGAAAATTTCACCCACGAAAACCTCTCAATTCCCACCTTGCCACGTTCTTCTTTAATGTAGGAAACAAGACATATATACAACTGCACAAAGAAATAAAGAGTTGAGAAGAAATTGTTAGCTTTCAATAACAGAGAAAAACTCCATTGCACATATCCTCACAGTCTTCTATTGTGTATCAACATATTTCCTCACAGGAAACTCCAAAATATCATTTCCTATCCTTCCCTCATTTGCAAATTGGAAAACATTTGTGGCATATAGTTAAAATTTTCTTTTTAAAGTCAGATAAAATAGAAACGGTAATCATGGGTCTAAAGAGCAGAAGAGATTCTAGTGTTTGGGAAAGTGATCCCAAGAGGCAAAAGACATTGAAAACCTTACAGTCAGGCTCATGCACTCCACAAGCACCGATTGCCAGTGCCGGATAAATTCTCCAGAGATCTGTCGCTCTTTAAAGGTTTCCTACTGCAATGTTCCCTTTACTTCGCAAGCCATAAGCATATGTCCACTGGTAAAGCATTGAAGTAGGCTACAGCGGTAATAAGACTTCATAAAAACATTTGTTCTACTGCGTGATCAATTGCTCCATAAAGAGAAAGGAGGTGCAGGAACAGCTTCTGTAGGGATCCCATGGCTCATGTCGCGTTGTATTCCCTTGAGATCCCCATCATTGTGGCAGGCCACAGAATTAGCAATGCTAAGTATCTAAGTTTGCAGAACTATCACTGCTCTACTGTGGCAATTGTAATCCCCTGATTGGCTTTGGCCTAGTGCATACATGATCCATTACCAGCATGGGTCTGTCCCTAAGGGCTTTAATGTGCTGCTAGTTTCACTACTTTTGGTCAGGTTCTTGCCTTCTACCATCAACTAGTTAATGGTCCACAGGGACCCGGGTAAAGGCGGACAGACAGAGACAGAAGAGCTAGTGGTCTTCCTCCATGTTTCCCCCTATAAAATAAAACATAAAGTGTTGTTCAGCATAAAGTGTTGTTCATGCTCCTTGCAACAAATTATACAGTACGTCCCTCTTTCTAGCGAATCACAGTGCCATGTAGGAGTGCACCTACTGTAGGAGGCACTCCGGGGGTACATCTGGTGTTCCATGTCTCTTGTCTTGGAAGTCTTCTTGCTTGCTGAAAACAAGAGTTTGAGTCTTGCATTTACAACAGAGGACTGAACCAATTCATTTTTAAAAAACAGATATCTTATACCTCTGATTCTGGTAGCCCTGGGTGCCAGGTTCCATCAGAAATGTTAGCCTTTACTTTTCCCACACGTGACTCTGTTGCTAGGTGACCTGCTATACATTGGAAACACCCACAAGACCTACAATTTGGGACCTCACAGGACCTTCAAGCCATCACAATTTGTCAGAGAAGTGCTATGACATCTATGTTCAACCCAAGATGATCACAAATTATTCTAACTCTCCTCTTTGTGCTCCTACCTCTCTCTATTTAGTGATGCTCTCGCTGATGGTGTCCAGTCTGGACCAGGTGACGACTGAAGGGACATTACAACAATTCACACAACCTCGTTGTGACCTCCATTCTCAAAATGGACAAGTACAAACAAGGCAAACTGATCGACCCTGTGGGCTTCTGGAAGGTGAAGTACAGAATAACACTTGTTAACAGTCATCATCATTTTGTATATAATTGTATAAATATCACATGTGTGGTGCAGATAAAGGTGAAGTACCTGAAGCAAGGGACAGAGAAGATAAGTTCACCGTAAGTTCGGAGATGGTGTCCCTGACTGGTGCTGGGCCTGGCCCTAAGATGGAGCACCTGAAAGTGAAAAGTGAAAGTGACGTGACATACGGCTAAGTACGGTGACACATACTCAGAATTCGTTCTCTGCATTTAACCCATCCAAAGTGCACACACACAGCAGTGAACACACACACACACACCGTGAACACACACCCGGAGCAGTGGACAGCCATTTATGCTGCGGTGCCTTTGGAGCAGTTGGGGGGGGTTCCGTGCCTTGCTCAAGGGCACCTCAGTCATGGTATTGTCGGCCCGAGACTCGAACCCACAACCTTAGGTTTAGGAGTCAAACTCTATAACCATTAGTCCACAACTTCCCCACCTGGACCATCATCTGGACATGGGACTCTGGCATCAGTGAGCAGTAAGTTGTGTTGTAACAGTCTTCACAAATGTGTTCACTGTATCTCTAACAGACTTTTAAGTCAGTCACTCATGAAACATGAAGAATGCCACTCTTTGGTATCTAGAATAACAGCTCTAGAATTTCAGCCTGGTCCACAGGGACCACAACAATGCAACCAACTCTGCTCTGTCTCTCATTCGTACTGTAGAAGTTTTTATAACATGCCGTTTCTTCTGTTTCCCTCAGTGTGCAGGGTCGTTGTGTTTGATTTTGTGTATGTGCATGTGTGTGAGAGACATTGACAGTGGACATTGACAGTGGACATGAGCTGAACCGTATTGGGCCACTGGAATGCAGCTGATTGTGTGTGTGCGCATGACATGAGCTGAACTCAACTATCTTGAACTAGGACACTGAAAAGCTGCTGATATTTTTATTGTTATTTTTTTTCTGTGCTATGCCCTTTTCCCCATGCAGAAAATAAACACTCCCCAGTCATCTCACCACGAGTCTGCTGTGTCCTTGAGCTGCTTGGTGTCACAGAAACCTCCATTTCTGGCCAAGCCTCCATTTGTAGATGCATGAATTTTGTTCTTCCCTGCAGTTTTCTATACTGGAAGCTTATCAAAAACATTCTGTTACTGTTTGACATGCTTGTGCCTGAATTTAGATGGTGCTGCAAATGAGGATGTTTATTCTGAGAGACTGGGTTGCCAATTACTCATAGCTCCAATATTATATCACATTTTGGTGCTTTGTCTGCCTCCTGGCTTCAACGTCATCTCTCCTCGTCCTGGCTTCAGTGACCTCCTGCTCTCTCCGACTCCAGGCTTCGAAGCAAACAGCTTTTCTCTGCCACTGTGCTCCAATAGGGAGTTTGTTTTGCCCCCCAGCTTTGCAGACAGCATTGTTTTTGTCACAGTGATTTTACCCATGCACTTATTGTGACATTTGTGTATTCTTGGTTTGTGTACCTGTCATTATCGCTATGCGTTAATGATGCCGCTTGCTAAGAATTTAACCAATAAAATTAAATTAGGTGTGAAACACAGTTTAATAAAAAAACAATCGGGCCACCAGGTGGTCCAGTGGCAAGATCCCACACTCTCGTTGCCGTGGCCTGAGTTCGATCCCTAGGCAGGGTGCTAACCCAGCCACTGAAGAGTTAAGTCTCAGTGCCAGTCTGGAGCCCAGAAAAAATGTAAAGCTGCATCAGGAAAGTCATAATTAATAAAAACCTGTGCTAAATCTAATATGTGGTTCACGTGATCCGCTCTAGTGAACAGGGAGTATTCGAAGAAACAAATAAATAATAATAATAATATGGATAACAAAAATATAAATCAATACAAATTGCATCTAGGGACCATAAAACAGTGCCGAATCTTTAATATTAAATATCAAGTCATTAAACATTTATTATATTTTAATTTAAAACTTTAATTAACGAGTGACTAAATACAGTATTTTACATAAATACTAATATAAATACTAGAAGTATATAACAGTAAATATTAATAAGTTATTGGTGCACCCGGCAGGACTGGCAAATTCCCAATGAAAAGTTAGGTGAAAACATTCACTTACAAAACAAACAACCCAAAATAAAAACCATACAAATATTAAAATAAATAAAGTGCCTATAATCGTTACAGTAACTAAAGACCTTTTCTATGTTTCCTTTTATTCAATATTAAAATGCATGTCTGTAAACAAACCCTTATCCAAAGCAACTTACAATTTACCTCATTTTTATACAAGCAATTGAGGGCCTTGCTCAGGGGCCCAGCAGTGGCAGCTTGGTGGGCATAGTAATCGAACTCACAACCTTCCGAGTGGTAGCCCAACACCTTAACCACTAGGCTACCACATCAACTGTAATTGAGTTTTATCAGCTTTATCAAGACAGCGAGGAACTTGAGTTCATGGAGACATTATTATCCTTTGTCTATGCTGCAATGACATTTCTTTGTCTGCAAAAATACAAACAAACAAACAAACAAACAAACAAACAAATAAATAAATAGATAAATAAATAAAAGAAGGAAATATAATAAAATATTAGCAGTCTTTTTTTTTTCTAGGATCATATTATTTTCTAGGGGCGCACGGTGGCTAAGTGGTTAGCACGTTCACCTCACACCTCCAGGGTTGGGGGTTCGATTCCCGCCTCCGCCTTGTGTGTGTGGAGTTTGCATGTTCTCCCTGTGCCTCGGGGGTTTCCTCCTCTGGTCCAAAGACATGCATGGTAGGTTGATTGGCATCTCTGGAAAATTGTCCAGTGTGTGTGCCCAGCGATTGGTTGGCACTCCGTCCAGGGTGTATCCTGCCTTGATGCCCGACGACTCCCCATGACCCAAGAAGTTCGGATAAGCGGTAGAAAATGAATGAATTTTATTTTCTTGCAAATTTCCTGTGCCGATCGGCCCGTTCTTTCAACACAACATGTTTGAAATTGAGTTGTTTTAACATGAATGACTTAAGGTGTTCACTCTTCTCACATTCCTCTCCCTTCTCTACAACAAAAGAGCTTTAAAAGCTGAGTGAATGTAGCTGTTGGGTAGCCAAACATTATAAATAATGACTGATATTTTTGAGGGAGACGGAGAGGAGAAACACAACATGGGCTACTATTTGGTCTGATTAGCATCATCAGCTGCTTTACTGAAAGATTTATGGCTTTTTTTTAAAGCAGATCATATTTACAATAAAAAAATCAATAAATATCGAGCGCTAAAGATTTGAGGGCGGAGTCTGAGATTGTTTTAGTAAGCGCTTGGCGAAGGTCCGATCCGTTGTAATTAAGCCTGTCCCCAAGCCTTCATTAGCAGGAGAGCTTCATGTCCTATAAATCAATACAGACTTGGCCAATCTAATCCCCACATATTGCACTTGGAATATTTTACTTATTTATATATTTACAACCTATAAAAGTGCACAATGCATTAGCAGCTGTACATTTCTACCCATTGCCTACAAAGTATTTTATGATGTATTAAATAAGATCGATTTTAGGCTCTTCACTAGACTTTATTTCACTCCGTGATCACAAATTCTGGTGACTCAGAACAAATATATATATATTGAAAAAAACAAAAAACGAAAAGAGAATAAGAAGAAAAAAAAAAAACACCACTACCAGTGTTCTGGCTCTGAACTTTTTATTTAAATTCTATTTATTTCTATTCTTTTTTTTTTTAGCCTAGTTTTATTATTCATGTAGAAAATTGAATCTATTCAAGTTGCTTAAAGCTGCTTTCAATTTTCCGATGTTTCCTGACACACACACACACACACACACACACACACACAAGGACAGTCCCATTGTTCTGAAGGTCATAGAGGCGTATCTGACATCCTGCAGTTCTTAATGGAAGCGCTTCTGATTTTTTAGACGTGAAAATTGCATCTTGAGAGACAAAGACTTTTTTCCTTGCCTTTTTTCATGCCTGACCTTCACTCTGCATTTATTCCTCCCAATAATTTTTGAAAAGCTTTTATTTTTTCCACTTTTTAACTTCAGTTTGCACGATTTTGTACACTGGCTAATGCTAATCACGATCTTCACGATCGTTTCTTATACTTAACTATTCATCATCATTATTTTTTTTTTGTTTTCCTAAAACAATGACATATTATTGTACATAGTGGACTGTATGTTACGCTGTATGTATGCGGCTCATCTGCTTCCTTTGATAACAATTTCATTCAAAAAAATAATTAATAAAATCAAATCAGTGAATTGTATTTTGTATGTCACCGATTGTCTGTGTCGCAAAATCTTTGGACTTCATTGTTACAAACCCTTTTCAAAATTGTCTAGGCAAAACAAGGGTGACACTGAACGTGTACTGGAAAATAATTACACACCATTAAGTCAGCAACGTTTTCGTTTAATATAGTGAAACCCAATACCAATAAATCCAAAATATAATAATTTACATAAATTTACAAATTTACAAATTTTAAAAATTACAAATTTACAGTATATACATTTGTTAACCAAGCCAAAAGAACAGGGACAAGAGACAAGAACAAGACCGTGCCGAATCAAAGAAAGTAACAAAATATAACCTTACTTAACTAAACCGAAAACAAAACTTCTAATCTAAAGCCCTATTCAGACGGGATTAGTTTTACGTGGGGACGTGGAGTAATGCGATTTTACCTCAGGACGTCTGTAATATTAATTGGCCAATTCGCACGGGACAAGACATCTCAGTAAAACAGGCAGAAGTGGGAGGGGTAACTCGCTTTAAGCACCACAGTAACCTCCTTGTCGTCATGTGCCGTTGCTTCCTGTTATCACGTGCGCAAACAGACAATATGGCGCCAACAAGAAAAACGCAAAACTGGAGCAGGGAAGAAACGCTGTGTTTAATCTCGGTTTGGGGAGAACGTCGGTTTCAGAGGCAGTTTGAGACCTTGGTGCATAATCACACTATTTGGGAACAGATTTATCGAGAAGATCTGATTGGATTGTGGTGGTAGACACTTACCTAGAGCTAAAAGTAGTTTTGTGCCTCTAATGAGTGGTTTTGATCTTCTATGCGAAAAACACTGGAGGTTTGCCACAGAGTTGGCCCACCACCTACAGTACAACGCAATCGAATGCTTCTTTAAGTGCCTCCATGCTTGCAAAACACGGCAACTTTTAAACAGGAAATGACGGAATTTTACCGTACATATTTACAGCGGGTCGATTCGGATGGGATTAGTATTACCTGAGGTCATTTTTCCGGACCTTCTACAGAAGGTAAAAGTCGCCACAATCTTTACTGACATTGTCCGTAATGATTACCGAGATGGAACATTCGGACGGGACTAAAATCACAGAGAAGCTCTAGTAATAATTACTTTACCCCCCACGTCCCCACGTTAAACTAATCCAGTCCGAATAGGGCTTAACTCAACATTCAATATTCACCCTACCTTGAACGAAAAGAAAAATCTTCAGCATCCAAGACACCATGAATACACGACACTTACTAAAACCAAAAATACAAAGAGTGGCACGTGTCACTAAACTAGTGTTCTATACAAAAATTGCTAGCTCAGTGTGGCAAATGTATATATCACCTGTATGCCTGTTCTTTATCTCTTTTCCCTGTTTAATTATGTCATTTTATCAATCAAATAACAGAAACGGCGAGAAACACCAGAGAGAAAAGATCGAATCGGCCATTAACACTGACTTATCAAAGAATACAAACTTAACTAACGAAGATTAACATAAAGATGGTACAGGGCAAAACAAGCACGCGAGTCAACCAACAAACAACAAAAGAACGTGTGGCGTGTCAGAGAACTCCTGATTCATGCACAGGTGAGCTCTTTAATGATCAACTAAGGCGCCCTCATTGATGACGGCGTCACGGTGATTGGCAAAAAAAATTTGACCACTCAGGTACCCGCATCACCCTCCTAAAACGAAAGTAAAGGCACGGGAAGAAAACAAAAACAAAATACCACTTCCGAAAGAAATAATAATATGGGATGTAACATTCGTAGCAAAAGTAATTGTGCAACAAAGGACATGCACCAAAGCAATATGCTAATGTCTAACATTTCATTTGCTAAATGATCATCCAATCACATTGCAGAATGCCGCATGAAGTCCTCATCCATAAAACTCGGATTGCTCTGAAATTCTTAAAATATGTAAATTTACGTGTGTAAGTAACGTAAACATTCAACAAATCCCAAAAGTCCAGTTGAAGATTGCAATGAGCAGAAAGTTTTATTATTTATTTCAGGACATTTTCTAAATAACTGAATCAGTGCTATAATTTCTGAAGAAATGGAGCCAAATATTAATGGATGGCAAAGCAAGTATTCTACATACTGTAGAGCCAAGGGAATTTTCTCTACAGAGCTACTTAGGCAAGTTTTCTTAAAAAAGACCTCAGTCAGGATTTTCAAAGGAATCAAAAGTCAATGTTTCACTGAACAGGTTTTTCAAAATAAATTAAGATCACTGAGTCTTGTAGAAAAAAAATGGAAATTTTAATGGAGATCAAGCAAGTTGTCCCAATGGAATGAGAACATGGGAACACACTGAGAACATCTGCATCTCAAAGCAATTATAGGCCCTCTTCAGGAGTAGTGTGAACACTCAAATCCGCCCAAATCGTTTTCACCGGCGCAAAAAAAAAAAAAAGGTTTGTGAAGTGGTTACGTTCCCAGCTCATAATGTTTGCATTGAATACATCCCATTATAGCATTACATGATATGTTTGCTTGCACCAGATGATGCAATACATCCTCCATAACCTCGCCAACTTTTTAGCGCGACGGCGTGCTACGTGTGACGTCATTGTTATTGTTTGCGCATGCGGGTCAGTTCGAAACCGCAAACAGTTCACGCTGGTATCTGATATAGGTCACATTTTAAAGGTAATGTGAACAGCCAAACAAAAAAAATCTGATCTGAGCAAAATATCCGAATTGAGCGTTAAGACTTGCAGTGTGAACGTGGCCATAGATGAACATCACAGATTGTTAAGATCTGATATCCATAATAAACAGATTAGTTTCTCCAAATAACAGGAGCCAAATATTACTGGACTGCTGTCCATCCTTCTTCTAAAAGTAGGTTTCCTCAATAGTGTGATGTCTTGATTCCCCTTTCTGGAGTCTTTCAGAGTTTTTTGTGTTGTGGTGTTGTTTATTTTTTTCCCATGTGCATTTTTATTTATGTATATATTTAGTATAATGAAGTTTGTGATCAAATTTCCTATTTTTATATTTTGTTTTAATCTTAGTGAGAAGTCTCAGTACTGTATGTATTCCTCGTTTCCACGTTCTCCCAGTAGAGCCGAGTATTTTTTTTTCTAACAGAGCCACGTTAGTTTTCCCAAAGGAGGTGAGCAAGTTCCCAATAGAATCGAGTAAGTTTTCCCTCAAGTGAGGAGTCAAATACCAGTGAATCACCGAGCGAGTTTTCCCAAAAGATCCAAAGTACATTTTCCAAAAGAGCTGAGAGTTTTTCACCAATGTACTGTAGCTGGGAGAATTTTATCCATACAGCAAAGCAAGGACTTATACAGTATTTCATTGAAAGCCCTGAACTGGCTTTCCCAAAGGAGTCAAATTTCACTGGATCATTGAATCAGTTGTGCAGAGATTAGAGCTGACAGATCTCTAAACAAATAAGGCTGGACTTCATTGGATCACTTTTTTATTATTATTATTATTATTATTATTTCTTAGTGAAGTACACAGAACTGAATTTTAGAGAGAGAGAAAGAGAGAGAAAGAGAGTGAGATAGTGAGAGAGAGTGTGTGTGAGAGAGAGAGAGTGAGTGAGAGAGAGTGTGTGAGAAAGAGAGTGAGTGAGAGAGAGAGAGAGAGAGAGAGAGAGAGTGTGAGTGAGAGAGAGAGTGAGAGAGTCTATGAGAGAGAGAGAGAGTGAGTGAGAGAGAGAGAGAGAGAGAGAGAGTGAGAGAGAGTGAGAGAGAGTGTGTGTGAGTGAGAGAGAGAGAGAAAGAGAGAGAGAGAGAGAGAGTGAGAGAGAGAGAGAGAGAGAGAGTGAGAGAGAGAGAGAGAGAGAGAGAGAGAGAGAGAGAGAGAGAGTGAGAGAGAGAGAGAGAGAGAGAGAGAGAGAGAGAGAGAGAGAAAGAGTGTGAGAGAGAGAGTGTGAGTGAGAGAGAGAGTGTGTGAGTGAGTGAGAGAGAGAAAGAGAGAGAGTGAGTGAGAGAGAGAGAGTGTGAGTGAGAAAGTGAGAGAGAGAGAGTGTGAGAGAGAGAGAGAGAGTGTGTGAGAGAGAGTGAGAGAGATTTTTTTTTTTTTTTTTGATTTTTTAAGGGAAACTTTATTTACAGACTTAAAAAAGTCACGCTGGTCGTGACATCACAAAGTCAAAAAAATAAAAATAAATAATAATAAAATAAAATAAAAGCAAAAAACAAAGGACAGGACCGCACCATCACACAAAAAGCTGTGAAAAAACCAATTCGTCATCAACTATGCAACACAAAACGTTTCTATTGCACCAAATTAACTCAAACATTTCCAGATTACCCGTCAGTCTGTAAAACTGGTAATCAACCGCAATTCTAGCCTTAACAGTGCGTACAAACACCGCCCGTGCGTCATGTCCGGCTCTTTGTTCCATTTTGTTTTTTCTTGTAACGTAGATGGCTAATTTTGCTTGGCCCAGTAAGAAATTCAACAATTGACACACGTGTCGTTTTCTCTGCATGTACCTGTTTCCAAAGATAAAAATCTGCAAAGAAAAAGGTTCATCAAACCGACAAAATAAATCCTTCAATAACTTAAAGACAGGTTCTAGTCTGCAACATTTCATAAAAGCATGATAAACAGTTTCCCTTTCAAGACAGAATGGACATTCTGGGTTCACTTCAGGATTTAAGACAGAAACAAAAGCATTAACTGCAATAATCCCATGTATAATCCTCCACTGAATGTCTCCTAGCCTTTTCGATAATGGTGGCTTATACAACACTCTCCACTCAGGTTTAACAGTATCACTCACCCCCAATACTGCACGCCAAGGTGAGTCAGTTCTACTGTTCAACCACTTCTTGTTAAACACTTTTACACAAGCTTTGTAAAAAGTCTTACTTGAACTTGATAGGAAATCCAATGTACATTTTGCAGAATCCAGAAAGGCTCCTGTAACCTCATGTAGCTTAGGGGCCAAATGCAAGTTTGGAAAAGGGTCTTCGGGAACTAGAGGTTTTCCATCTTCAAACCAGTCTTTCACCATCCTTAGCTCCTCAGTAGTGAGAGAGGATTTCCACTTCTCTAGCAGCTGTGTGGTTAGTCGAGCTGACCTGATTCCCAGGTGTGCTGCTGTGCTGTTCACATCTGCCAGATTCGGTCCTGCAAAGTTCAGCAAGCTGCCTAACGTTACAGTCCTTGAGTTTTGAAGAACTTTGTTGAGTCCTAACAGGTTACTATTAGTAGATGTTAGGTCGAATCGAGCCCCGTGGACTAGAGGTTCCTCTAGCAGCCAGTGGAGAGAACATGCAGCCTCCGTCCTCTGCCTGCTGAATAAACTCCACACCTTGAACAGATTTCTGTAGAACGCCGGCAATTTCAGAGTGTCAACTTTACAGGGATCCATCAGAAAGAGTGACTTACTCAGGTTCAATCCTTCTGTGCTGTTTAAGATTGAGCATGCGGCAGCTCTCCAGTTGGATTCTGCAGGTCCATTCAGAAGTCTCTGTAGAAATTGCAGGCGAAAGGCTGCTGCCCTGCTTTGTAGATGGATGAGACCTTGTCCACCTTCTTCCCTTGGCAAAAACAACACACTTTGTGGAACCCAATGCAAATTATCCCAGAAAAAGTCCACTAATACAGCTTGTACCTCTTTCAGAAAACTCACCGGGGGGTCAAGACAAGCCATTCTGTGCCACAATAAGGATGCCACTAGATTGTTGACTATTAAAACCCTTCCTCTATATGACATATTCGGTACTAGCCATTTCCACTTTGCTAATCGGCCCTTAACCTTCTCAAGTAACCCTTCCCAGTTCTTCATCATGTCTGCCTCGTCTCCTAAAACAACCCCCAGGTATTTGAAACCCCCTCTCCTCCACGTCAGCCCCTCCGGAAGCTTTGGTTTTTCACCCGGCCAGTTCCCAAACAATAAGGCCTCACTCTTGCTCCAATTCACTTTAGCCGAAGATAGCACGTTAAACTGTTCCAATAACGTTGCTAGAGCGTCTACATCACTTTGCTTTGTTATTAAAACTACAATGTCATCGGCATATGCTGCTACTTTTATGCTATTTGCACTATTTGATAAGTGTAGACCAGTCATCTTTGATCTAATCTGTTGTAACAGAGGTTCTATAGCAATTGAGTACAGCATCCCAGACAGCGAACAGCCTTGTCGTACCCCCCTACAAGCTTTAAAAGGAGAGCATAAACCACCGTTTATCTTCAATACACTCTCAGCGTCACAATAGAGCACCTTAACTTTCTCAATAAAATCCGTGCAAAAACCAAAAACTTGTAGAGCGTCCCATAAGTATTTGTGCTCGACTCTGTCAAAGGCTTTTTCTTGGTCTAAGGAGATCAAACCAAAGTCTAACTTAAATCTTTTGGAGCATTCTGTTACGTCCCGAATTAAGGATATACAGTCAATGATCGTTCTGCCGGGCACGCAATAGGTCTGGTCCGGATGAATGACCTGACCCAAAGCTTCAGCCAACCGGTTAGCTAGGACTTTGGAAAGTAGTTTATAATCACTACACAAGAGTGAGACAGGGCGCCAGTTTTTTATGTCTGTTAGATCACCTTTCTTAGGAAGAAGCGTGAGTACAGCTCTCCGACAACTAACTGGCAGTGAACCTCCAGACAGGCTTTCATTAAGTACTAAGAGTACATCCTCACCCACCACGTCCCACAATGACTTATAAAAGTCGACAGGGAGTCCATCAATGCCAGGAGCCTTACCCGTTTTCATGCTCAGGAGAGCTTTGCGAAGTTCGCCCATGCTCACCGCACCTTTGAGGCCTGCATTGGTCTCCTCTGACACCTGTGGAAGGTTTCTATAGAAGCCACTGTCTGAGCTGCGTTCACTCGACACCTCACTCTGGTAGAGACCTTTATAAAAATCTACTGCCCTTTTCTTGATGTCTGTTTGGTCAGACAATAGTACTCCAGCCTCTGAACGTAAGGCATGAAGAAACCTATTTTGACCATTTCTCCTTTCTAGGCTGAAGAAATATTTGGTCGGTACATCCAACTGGTTTGCATTTAGAAAGCGAGACCGAACCATGGCCCCCTGTGCCTTCGCTTCAAGCATCTCCAACCATTGACACTTTTTTGCAGCTAGCTGTACTGCTATCGCCTCCTCTCCTGTTGTCTCCACTAACTCCTGCAACTTGGAAATTTCAGCCTCTAAGTCTTTCAAAGACCTTGTTAGCTCCTTAGTGACACTAAGAGTGAATTGTTGACATAGCTGTCTAATTTGTATTTTGCCATAATCCCACCACAATCGAACAGTACTGAAAGCATCTCTTGTTGACCTGAATTCCTCCCAGAAAAACTTAAAAGTGTCTAGAAACAACTTATCATCTAGCAACGCAGAGTTAAAGTGCCAATATGCACTTTTTGGTTTAACTGAACTCAATATGAAAGCACATTGTACCATGCAGTGGTCAGAAAAAGCCATCGGAGTGATAAAACACTTCTTGCAAATATTCAGATGATGCTTGAAGATATAGATTCTATCCAACCTTGCTGCGGATGTAGAATTGCTATGTACATGAAACCAGGTAAAACTCTTATTGCTGATGTTAAGCTGCCTCCAGACATCGCTCGGGTCATGTGTGTTAATCAGTTGTCTAAGTCTTGTGCGAGACGCCATATGTGGTTCAACATGGTTCCTATCTACATCCTGTTCAGTGCAATTAAAATCCCCCCCCCAAAAACAGATACTCCTCTCCACTACAAACTTGTAGAGTTTCACAAAGTTTATCGAAAAAAACTAATCTTTCAATAGCAGCTGTTGGCACATATACACAAATAAACACAAAAGTGTGCGTCTCAACGACCGCTTTCACTTTCAATAGCCTGCCTTTTACAATCTCTTTTACTTCATAAGAAGTTGGAGTGAAGTTCTTTGAAAACAGTATTGCAACCCCACCACTGACAGAGGAGTTGTGACTAAAGATGGAGATTCCTCCCCATTCTCTCTTCCAATCTATAACATTTTAACATCAGTATGTGTTTCCTGCAGAAATACAACATCTGTTTTCCTCTGTGAAAGGACTTCATAAAGCTTCGCTCTTTTTTTGCAATCCCTAGCTCCATTTAAATTAAAGGTGGCTATCTGGACTTCACTCATTATGAAAA
>NC_062535.1:4533144-4580644 GCF_022655615.1 Tachysurus fulvidraco
ATGCACACACACACACACACACACACACACACACACACACACACACACACACACACACACACACACACACAAGAAGAAGCGTTTAAAATCACACCCTTATAAACACCAGTGTATAATTAACTCTGATAGAATAGGAGGACAAAATCAAGCAATGTTTCATGTATTCTGTTTATACACTATCATTTTCTCTTCATGTTTTATTTCTAGCTGGAAATGTAATTGTGATGAGGATAAACAGAAAAGCACAACCGTTAATCCAGGATAGGCTTTCACACACACACACACACACACACACACACACACACACACACACACACACACACACACACACACACACACACACTTTACTTAAACCTTCTTTTCTATTACTATATACAATAGAAATACTCTTATACTTAAAGAAAAAAGGACACAATCTGAAGTGGCAGTCACAAGGGTAACTAGCTGGCATCAGGCTTTACATCCTGCTAGCAAATGTCTATTCTTTGAAGAACAAGACTGACTATCTTAAGGCGAGAGTCAAGTTTTGTTTGGACGCCGCAGTCCCCTTTTCTTCAGAGAGACAGTACCGGACCACCCATCCACCAAAACGTCCTACTTGGTTTATCACATAAACTAAACAGTGGCGTCAGGGAAGACAAGGGCAGGTGGAGTGAGTCTGATGGTAAACAGTAGCTAGTTTGTTTGTTCCTTTCATACGCTCCTGCACACGCAACCTGGAGCTTGTGACCATCACATGTCACCCTTTCCACCTTCCACTCGAATTTACATGGTCATAGTCAGTGTCTTATCTACCATTTGGAAAATACGGCAATGCTGGCAACTTCCTCATTCCAAGGTAGAAAACAGGATGAAACAGGAAGCCCTGGTTCAGAGGGAGGTCACAAACTGGCAGCGGCCATTTTGCAGGATTCTCTAGATCTTGCAGACTGGAATACTTTTCAGGCTGATTATATCAACATTATATCACATATCATCATGTTTATGGAAGCAGTTGTGAAATTTATTAGGAAACTAGTGGATGATACAGTCACAAAATAGTCATCAGAACATTTCCCACCCAGAAGCTGTGGGCAGATAAAACCATCTGCGATGCTCTGAGATCTCACACCTTTGCCTATAACATGGGGCTCCCCACTGAGAACATGGGCGAGTGCAAGTCTGTGCTCTGTGACGTGCAAAGAGACGTGAATGAAGCAAAGCATTGCCATGGGAGGGAACTAGAGTTACAGTGCCAATATAGTAACTCTAGGAGCCTGTGGCAGGGACTGAGAACAATAACAGTGTTCACAGGGCTAACAATGCTAATGATAGTATGCATATATCATTGTATGGCACGAGGTAAGGAAGTCTTTCAGAAAAGTGAGTGCCAGGAAGGCAGCAGGACCAGAAGTCCTTAGAGCCTGCACTGACCAGCACCAGTGTTGTAAGAAATATTCAACCTCTCCTCAGCTGGTAAGCCTCACATGATTTAATTCCATTATCATTCCTGCTCCAAAAAAACCAAGCCTGTCTGCCTCAGTGACTATTGTCTGGTATTTCTGACCTCAGTTGTGATGAAATGCTTTGAAATACTGGTCAGAGACCAGTTCGCATACCATGCAAATTGTACTAACAAGGACACATCACACACCTCCTACACACAGCCCTGAGCCATCTGTACATCAGGAAGGGAAATTATGTTCAAATTCTTTTGCTTGAATACAGTTCAGCATTTAAGACTATAATTCACTCCAAACTCATCAGGAAGTCGGAGAACGTGATGTTGCGATACGTCCTGTCCCCATATCAAAAGATTTCCAACTTCCTGACAGGTAGATCACAAGCAGAATGGGGAGGTGGACATGTCTCACTCTTGACTTCTCCTCAGAATTAGAGCCCCTCAGGGTTGTGTCCTAAGCCCCCTGCTAATACAGGTCCTTCTCAAAAAAATTGCATATTGTGATAAAAGTTCATTATTTTCCATAATGTAATGATAAAAATGTAACTTTTATATATTTTAGATTCATTGCACACCAACTGAAATATTTCAGGTCTTTTATTGTTTTAATACTGATGATTTTGGCATACAGCTCATGAAAATCCAAAATTCCTATCTCAAAAAATTAGCATATTTCATCCGACCAATAAAAGAAAAGTGTTTTTAATACAAAAAAAGTCAACCTTCAAATAATTATGTTCAGTTCTGCACTCAATACTTGGTCGGGAATCCTTTTGCAGAAATGACTGCTTCAATGCGACGTGGCATGGAGGCAATCAGCCTGTGGCACTGCTGAGGTGTTATGGAGGCCCAGGATGCTACGATAGCGGCCTTAAGCTCATCCAGAGTGTTGAGTCTTGCGTCTCTCAACTTTCTCTTCACAATATCCCACAGATTCTCTATGGGGTTCAGGTCAGGAGAGTTGGCAGGCCAATTGAGCACAGTAATACCATGGTCAGTAAACCATTTACCAGTGGTTTTGGCACTGTGAGCAGGTGCCAGGTCGTGCTGAAAAACTAAATCTTCATCTTCATAAAGCTTTTCAGCAGATGGAAGCATGAAGTGCTCCAAAATCTCCTGATAGCTAGCTGCATTGACCCTGCCCTTGATAAAACACAGTGGACCAACACCAGCAGCTGACATGGCACACCAGACCATCACTGACTGTAGGTACTTGACACTGGACTTCAGGCATTTTGGCATGTCCTTCTCCCCAGTCTTCCTCCAGACTCTGGCACCTTGATTTCCGAATGACATGCAAAATTTGCTTTCATCCGAAAAAAGTACTTTGGACCACTGAGCAACAATCCAGTGCTGCTTCTCTGTAGCCCAGGTCAGGTGCTTCTGCCGCTGTTTATGGTTCAAAAGTGGCTTGACCTGGGGAATGCGGCACCTGTAGCCCATTTCCTTCACACGCCTGTGCACGGTGGCTCTGGATGTTTCTACTCCAGACTCAGTCCACTGCTTCCGCAGGTCCCCCAAGGTCTGGAATCGGTCCTTCTCCACAATCTTCCTCAGGGTCCAGTCACCTCTTCTCGTTGTGCAGCGTTTTTTGCCACACTTTTCCTTCCCACAGACTTCCCACTGAGGTGCCTTGATACAGCACTCTGGGAACAGCCTATTCGTTCAGAAATTTCTTTCTGTGTCTTAAAAGCCTCAGGAATCTTTTGCAGGTGTTTAGAGTTAATTAGTTGATTCAGATGATTAGGTTAATATCTCGTTTAGAGAACCTTTTCATGATATGCTAATTTTTTGAGATAGGAATTTTGGGTTTTCATGAGCTGTATGCCAAAATCATCAGTATTAAAACAATAAAAGACCTGAAATATTTCAGTTGGTGTGCAATGAATCTAAAATATATGAAAGTTTAATTTTTATCATTACATTATGGAAAATAATGAACTTTTATCACAATATGCTATTTTTTTGAGAAGGACCTGTATCTAATAATCACAAGAGGGCCTAGGTGTAGTAGATTAACAGCTTAGAGCAGAGGAACCAGGAGAACAACCACAGCAAGCTAGACCCTTTATTATAAACCAGGCCCCAGTGGAAAGAGCAGGGATTTTCTGATATCTTGGTGTTTACAGTATACCACGCAGCTAATATCATGGTCCTGTCACATTAAGACCATGATAAAGAAGGCCTATCAGCATCTTTACTTTAAAACGTTTACACCTGTAGTGTTGACAGATAACTGGAAACAGCATCAAGCAGAATACAGTAGATTCAGTAGATACAGTAGAGCTCCATAACCAGCAGTCTATTACAGAAAGTAGTTCTGGAACAAAACCAGGGAGATAGTGAATGCCCTCAGCTATCTGAACAATAGACACGTTTCCTGTTGTGGTCAGGGAAGTGTTTCTGCTCCCTGAATGCCAACATAGAAAATGAAGAGGAGCTTCTTCACAAAGGCCATTCGGGCCAATCAATCAGGACAAACCCGAGTTTTTTCTGACTACCTGAGCTTTATGTTGCACATCATTACATGAGTTCACATATCTGTACTTCATATATTTGAAAATTGAGATTATATTTCTTAAAAAAAAGCCTTTTATTGCTCATTAGATGCATTAGCCTCCTAGCTAAAAATAAAAATTGTAACAGAAACACAGCTTCCTTCCAAGATTTCTGATAATACAGAAAATCAGCAGAGACAAAATGTGATACGTCTAATCAGTCTGGGGACAAACTGAAATGAAATGGCATCGGCCACATTGTTCCAGCCTTCAGCTGCAGTACATGATGCGAAAATCTCATACAAAACATTCAGACCCACAAAACCTTCACTGGTATTGCTAAGTAACAGGACAGAAGTGAGAAGTGTGAAGATCCTCATGGGGAGATCAAGCTGGCGAAGGGTAAACAGAGTCATGTGACCAGACTGGAGCCATTATTCTGAATCCTATTTTCATACCTGATTTGTTTGCTCAATTCTCCAGCTGCAGTTTATCTGTCGATCTGTTTAAATGGCGAGGTCTCTCGACGTTAATTTACATCACTCTTGGTTTTGTCCATGTTTTTTTTTTTTTATAGGAAACAGGAAGTGATCAATGTCTTTCTTTTTCCATTAGAAACTCACCTTCATTGGATCAACAGAGGATTGGTAATAGATGGGTGGATCAGCAGAGGATAAAGCGTGAATCAGCACAGCATCAGCTAGAGATCAGCTGAGGATAAACTGCAGACCAGCAGAGGTTTAGTGGTGAATCGGGGTGGATCAACTGAGGAATTGCAGTGGATCAGTAGGTGATCAGGTGGGCATCGGCAAATGATCTGCAGTTCTGTAATTCAACAGTGGATCAGCATTGAATCATATCGGGTTATTAGCAACAAATCAGTTGTGTTTCACCAGATCGTCCACAAAGAATAGGCTCTGGATCCACAGAGGCTCAGCTGTAATCCAGCTGATCTGAAGTGGACAGGAAGCAGAGGATCTGTGGTGAATTAGCAGAAGATCAGGCATGGAGTAGGTCTGTATAAGATCAGCAGGATTTAGTGTGGTTTAATCACCACCTTGCCACTGATGTAAATAAAATATTTGTTCTAAACAATGTTACGTGGTTGTTTGGTGGCTAATATATTTAATTGTCTAGTGCTGTCTCAGCAGTGGATCACTACTGGATCAGCGTATGATTTGTAGTGACTCTGTTGTGATTCGGCAGTGGATCAGAAGATTATCAGTAGAGGGTCACTTGTGCATGATCAGAAGATCTGAAATGAATCAGCCCTGGATCCACAGAGGATCAGTCTTAGACCAGAAGAGGATCTACAACGGATGGGTAGAGCTTTAACAATGGATCACCAAAGGATCAGCAGTAAATCTGAATTAGTAAAAGGAAGAACAGAGGATCAGCTGTAGATAAACTGTGGATCACTGATGGATCAGCAGAGGATCTGCAGTGGCTCTGTTGTGTATGTAGATCTACACTGGCTGACCAAAGGATCATCGAAGGAACAGTGATGGATCAGCACAAGATCAGTGGGTGATTAGCAACATATCTCTACAGGATCAGCAGAGAGTCAGTTATGGATCAGATCTCAGATTTTGTGTGGTTTAGTCACCATCTTGCTACTGAAACAACATGCAAATGGATATTTATTTGATCAAACTGTATGTGATATGTCATTTGGTAATATCATGGTTGAATTATTTTCTATCCTGTTTGATTAGTGATTTGAATTAAATGGATTTAATTAGATGTATATTAATAAAAAAATTCAATGCAACATTAATCTCATTTCCTCATCTTCAGATAGAAACATGGCTTTTTTGGCATCCAAAGAAATGCAGAGAAACATTCGTGTTTGTGTGTGTGTGTGTGTGTGTGTGTGTGTGTGTGTGTGTGTGTGTGTGTGTGTGTGTGTGCGTGTGCTTTTCGGCAACCACTTTCATACATGTTTAACTAGCCGTTATATTTCACTACGTTTCTAGCACCGCATTCATATTAAGCTACTGCATTTCTACAATGTGATAACAATTTATTAAGGAAATAAAAATAAACAATGAACACACTATAGCAATACTTTATTTATTTACCAATACACTACTGTTCCGTTCTTCCAGTGGAATGGAAATCGACTTGTGGGAAGTTTTCAAGCACTATAAACACCGCAAGTCTGATATAAAATGCGTCAGGATGCTGCCGCCTCTCAGTGTGAGATGTGCTTTACTTCTCTTGGGAGAACTTTACACATATGAGCTGTATAGTACTGTCTAGTGTGACATGTAGAGAACTTCCCCACTGATTCTGGTGATTACTCGCACCGCTAAACAGCCAGAAATTCCTTTTATTTTGGTCTCTTGTAAAATGAATTAAGTGTGTAATTCTTGTAAAAACATTACAGTGTGTTAGCTACATAAAAATTAGGTAATAAAATAAAGTATTAATTAGGGTATTACATGTGTATGTGCATCTTTTAGCCTATTCCTTATAAGCTTAATTACTTTTACTAATGATCGACCATGCTGCCATTCTTATCCGCAGGTGGTTTTAACACTGGTATTCTCTCTCTCTCACACACACACACACACACACACACACACACACACACACACACACACACACACACACACACACACACACACAAACCTGTGCTTCTAGACTCTCAGCACGTCACCGAGGTTCATCTAAAGCACCATCGGGTTCCTCACTAACTAACATCAGACTAATTCTCAATTTTTTTCCTCATTAATTCCCCTGCAGAGTGGTTTATAAAGTGCTTTTAGCCAAATGACTGATGTGTGTGTGTGTGTGTGTGTGTGTGTGTGTGTGTGTGTGTGTGTGTGTGTGTGTGTGTGTGTGTGTGTGTGTGTGTGTGTGTGTGTGTGTGTGTGTGTGTGTGTGTGTTTAATTAGAGACTTTACGAGTTTGTTAATAGAGTAATCAAAATGCAGTATGTTCTCAGTGGATTACTGGGTAGAAATTAAATTAAAATAAAGTCATGTGTGTGCTGGAAATATCCGTTAATTGGAACATAAAAATAATGTTGCATCATGAGCAATTAAAATATATTAAAAAAAATAATAAAAATAAAAATAATTTTAAAATAATTTTCTGACGGATTACTATTATAAATAAATTAATAAACCATTTTTTTTTACTTATTTGATGTAAATGTTTCATTTTTACTTTCATTCTATTATTTATTATTTTAGATTTATTTATTTTATTTTATTTTATTTATTTATTTTTATTTCTTTGTCTTGTTCTGTAAGTGGTTTTACAGCACTCTTAAAGACTCCGCTCGGATCGCGGCTATTGTTCTCCTAGCGAAGCTTCTAAAGATTGATTTCTTTACCAAACAGCTTTATCTTCCTGTGCAATATCCCCCCTCCTTCAAATAAAAATAAAGAAATAAATAACGGAATTCCTCCGAGGGCCTAGCTTCGTGTAGCCTCTCCTGTCTGTGTGACAGCGAGCAGCAGATGACTCACTCACCGCTCTCCTGGTTTTATGCCAAAATGAGCATGTTATCTCAGAAAAAGTCATGAATATTTAATACACCTGCAGCTGGTTTTATTGCCCGACTCAGGTATACGCATATTTCACAAGTGAAAAAGAAATAGTATAGAAAAAGTAAAAGAAAGCGCATCGTTGTGCGTGTCTCTGTGCAGGATTACATCATCGGGCCTTAAAGTCTGAATGACGTTCAGATTTAATTATTTTTTACCAGCTGAAGTGAAATTTTATTGAGGCTCATTGAGGCTGAATCTCCTGTGGTTTCAACTCGGAATCTTCCGGAATGTTTTGAGCTGCGTGAGTCTGAAAACCTCGTTCGGCCCCTGTGCATGGGATCAATGCTAATTATTCTATTGTAAATGAGATTCCCTGCTTAGAATGCTTGACGAGCAATATCCTGTTTAAGCAAGTCCACACACACACACACACATACACACACATACACACACACACACACACACACACACACACACACACACACACAGACACACACACACACACACACACACACACACACACACACACACACACACACACACACACACACACACACACACACACACACACACACAGACCTAGATTAGACCTAGAGAGTGTAAAATCAGCAAATATACAAATCAAATGTGAGGTATTTTTGCATTCAAATCTAATGTAAAGTTTCACCTTCAGACTCCAGGCCACACTCCCTACATCTGAGACTAGACGCTGGTGTGGAGTGACTCAAAGAGTGATTTAAAGAAAGTGATTCGGCTTCAAATGTTTTGAATCGGCAGACCCTTCTGAATGAGATCTGCTCATCTTTCATTTGACAATTAAATGCCTGAATCAGTGAATCGTTCGGTCATGACTGAGATCCGGCTTCTGTCATTCGGTGAGTCGGGAGGTTTGAAATGATTTAAATAATCTTTTCTTTCATTCAGCAGGACGACGTTTGAATCAGCAAATCTTATTAATCTTTTAAATTATGACTTTGAAATCCACACAGCAAGTTTCTGAATCAGTGAATCTTTCTGTCATGACTAAGATTCATTCCTCTCTTACTGTATATAATGATTCAGTGTTAGACTGTTTGTGTGAATCAGTGAATCATTTTCTCATGAGAGAGATTCGCTTCTCTCACATTCAGCAGGGGAAGCTTTTAAATAAGTGAATCATTTTTTCATTTCCTCCTCTAACATTCAGTGATTCAGTGACTGAATCAGTGAATCGTCTCACTCCGTTCAATCTGATTTGGCTATAGAGCTGGAGATGCACACTGTTTCATGTCCACAGTGTGTTGTACTGGGTGTGGAAATAAAATCCTGCATCATGATCAGGCTGAAAGAATCATAATGAATCCTTAATGGTCCTAAATGACTTAAAACACAAAAAAGATTAAAAAAAAAAAAAAGTAGCTTGTGCTGTGTATAAACAAACAAACAAACAAAAAAATAATACACATATTCCATTGCTGTACCTGACCTTAGATGAAGAGTCATGACATGAAGAATATAATAATAAATTAGATGACTAACATCTACTAATAAACTAAAGATGAATAAACAATGACTCGTTCAATAATACTGTCTGATTCAGGACTTTTTTGCTCGTATTGTCCATGTTTTGTTTTGTTTTTTAATGAAAAGTCATTAATCACTGTTTGCTATTGACGTACAAGATTAATTAACCCTCAATGGGCTCGTCAAGTCTGGAAGGTCGAAGGTGTTTATTTTTTTTCTACTGAAGTTCTGTGTGTGTGTGTGTGTGTGTGTGTGTGTGTGTGTGTGTGTGTGTGTGTGTGTGTGTGTGTGTGTGTTGTTCAATTCAGTTTTTTACAGTCCACATGGGAAATCTGTACAAAACAAAAACAACAAAACCAGCTGCAAAGAAGGCACTTTATCTTATCCTACATAAGGTGACTGAAAACCTGGAGTCTTTCCTAGGAGACTCGGGGCACAAGGTGGTAGACACCCTGTATGTGGTCGAAACACATTTCATTTGCCACACTACAGACCATTATTTATAGACACCAATCAGACACACCTATAGATTGGGTGAGGAAACTGGAGTACCTGAAGGAAACCAGCAAAGCATGGAGAGATCACACACAAATGGTGGGGACAGGAACTGAACCCCAAATCATGCTGGATTGAGGTTCTGTGCTTTCTCCTAAACCATTGAGCTCAATCAGACCAATATAGTCCTGTTTAATATCCAGTTCCAAACCCATAACATAGAGTATTAACACATAGTTGCTATAACAGCCTCCTTGCTTCATTTCTGCTAGGAGATTTTCCGGTGCAGGGAAAATATAATGCTACGTCATACAAAGACAATTGTGTGCTTCAAACTATGTGGGAACAGTTTGGGAAAACCCCACAGATTGGAGCGATAGCCAATTTTCTGTGCGCTTTTGTCCGAATACAATTTTGTCCGAAAGTAATTTAAATGACGAGGCAAGTTCTTTTGTTTTTGCTACACATTGGGTTTGAGTTCAAATGATGATACAGTCGGTCTGAATTACAGCTTGTATTTTCAAATACTTACATCCAGATGTGTTAACCAACTAAAAACATTAAACCTTTTGTTTGAATTCACCCAATGTTTAAGTGTTCAAACAATATTGGAACATATTGATTGCAAACCAACATGAAGACCACAGAGCTGTCAATTGGAGAAATGTGAGCTTTATTTTGGTTTACTAAAAACAAGCATTGTCCAAGAAAAACAATAGCAGTTGTTGATAATTGTTGAGGATTGGTGGCAGTGGTGGCTCCAGCTGTTAAGGCTCTGGGTTGTTGATCAGATCGGGATTGAGGTTTGAGCCTCAGCACTGCCAAGTTGCCACTTTTGGGCCCTTGAGCAAGGCCCTTAACCCTCAATGCTGTTGCAGTTGGGATATGCAAAGAAAGAATTTTAAGGTGCTTTAATGTATATGTGAGAAAATAAAGTCTTCTATTCTACAGAAACATTGAAAAAGCTGTAAAATAAAAACCCCAGAAACAACATTAAGTGACATCACCAACAGACTCCACAGGACAGGGGTGAAGGCATCATCCATTGTTTGAAGAGCAGAAGTATGGAAGCCATTCGAACCACTCATCAGCAGTAAGAATCAGAAGACCAGATTGAAATTCACCAATAAATGCTGAGATGATGCTCTGGAAAGTTCTGGAATCAAGGCAAACCTTTAGCAAAGTGATGGAAAGACCAAAGTGTGGAGAAAGTAAGGATCTGTTCATGATCCATAACTTACAAGCTCTAACACGATGGAGGTTTATGCTTGTATGGATGCTTCTGGAACAGGTTCGCTATCCTTTTTTGATGTAGCTGCAGGATGAATGCAGAAGTCTACAGAATTATTCTGCCTGCCAATTTATAGAGAAATGCATCCAATCTAATTGGGAGGAACTTCATCGTGCAGTAAGACAATGAGCCAAAAACACACTGCCAACTCAACAATGGACTTTATTAGGGGGAAAGCGAGTAGTTTTAGACCAGGCCTGGTCAATTACCCGACCTTAACCCTATTAGTCACCAATTCACCTTCAGTTTCGTGATGTCATTTGGTCACCAGATTGATGCAGTTATTGCAAGAAATGGATAGACATTTTAATCTGTCCTAATATTTACATATATTTTTGATCTTATGCTTATTTGGCTAATTATCTTCACAGTGTACAGTAAAAACACATATCTGTCCTTGATATTCCAGTCCAATCCGAGCAGACGGTTTTAAGTAAAACACGTTCACGACTAGCGATCATTTGCTAAACCTTCACCCTCATGGAGACTTAATTAGGACAACCTCAAAAAAGGCTCAAAAGAAACCATTGCTTCTGATCAAACCAAGATTACAAAACAAGAAACAGTAGATTGTTTGTATTAAAAAAAGAGGGCTTTCTTTTCTGAAGAAAAGTCGATAAATAAAAGTCTTTCATGAGATTCTGCTTCCTTTTTTCTCTAGAGGCAAAACTGCAAAAGGTCAAGCAGCGTCTTTATTCTGCTCATTACATCATTTGGTACTTTTTATTCTTTCTTTCATTTTTCTTTTTTTCTTTTTTTGGCCACTTGAGAAATTCCTTCCAGAGTCATAGAGCTTGCTGTTGTTTCAAACATTTTGTCATATTGATCTTACAATTGTTTGCTTCTGGTTTGTTCCCAACCTGGATTTAACCATACTGTATGTCATAAACTGCAGCTTCAGTGTCACAGCTGGGGAAGTAACATAAAGGAACAATAACATTCAAAAAGATTAGACACATTTTCTAAATTAATATTAGGGATTTATTTTTAATGAAATAATGTCAAACTAATTATTATTATTATTATTATTATTATTATTATTATTATTTTTCATATTCATAATGTATATGAATGTGTGTCTATTTTTTCACTGATTATTTTATTCTGTGAGACACACATTTATTTATTTATTTATTTGTTTGTTTGTTTGTTTGTTTGTTTGTTTGTTTGTTTATAAAAATAGGTTTCTGTTTATTTGTGATATATATTTCTTCATGGATTAATTACTTGTTTTCTGTGTTGTTATTCATTTTTCTTTTGTTTTGTTTGCCTTCGATTTTTTTTAAGCTTTCTTGTTATTTCTGATTTTTTTTTGCCTCCCATGCTTCTTTCTTTCTTTCTTTCTTTCTTTCTTTCTTTCTTTCTTTCTTTCTTTCTTTCTTTCTTTTTTTCTTTCACAATTTAACAATTCAATTTATTTATTTATTTATTTATTTATTTATTTATTTCTTTATTTATTATCTATTTACCACAGCATGATGAGTGTGTAACTCACCACACACACACACACACACACACACACACACACACACACACACACACACACACATACATATACACACACACAAACACACACACTCTGCACTCATCACATTAATATTTAATGTGTGTGTGTCCAGGTTAATATTTAATGTGTCACTGTTTTTCACACTCAGTGTTCCCTACTTGTTCCTCTCGACTTTTATTATCAAAGTTTAGGTTGCAGACTGCAAAGGTGACATCTCTCTCTCTCTCTCTCTCTCTCTCTCTCTCTCTCTCTCTCTCTCTCTCTCTCTCTCTCTCTCTCTCTCTCTCTCTCTCTCTCTCTCTCTCTCTCTCTCTCTCTCTCTCTCTCTCTCTCTCTCTCCCATACACACACACACCCACACACTTCTATACAAAAACAGACGGTCATCAGAAATCTTAAAAAGTCAGTATCAGCATTAGCGTTAACAGCCTGTGTTACTCAGCCTCCTTTTTTCACACCTTTTCCTCTGAAGACTGCTGTTTATTCCTCATTTTTACTTGGTCCTATCAGGCTGAACAACATTAACCACCTTATTTTAGAGAGAAAGTTATTTACTGTGGTTCTTTAACAAACACCACATCAGAATGAATGAAATAAAACACGAGTTATTAAAGTTTAATGGCTAGCATTTTACAGTGCAGCAGCAGCAACACTTAGCTTGTGGTTTTTGGCCAGATCGGCTAATAAAAGCTGTGTGATGCTCAGCCAGTGTCATTAAACGCCACATGTTCCTGACATCTGTGCTTTAAATATCGACTTGTATCAATTATTAATGAAAGTGTGCTCAAACCACATCATAACACCTCATTCATTTACATCAGAAATTATTCAGAGTTCCTACATTTACATTTACAGCATTTAGCAGACGCCGATCCCAGGAACACCAGGCACAAGATGTGAAGCCATTCCATCATAAGCACTTGCTAATTAATTAATTGATTGATTGATTGATTTCTGTTTATATTTTTTAATCTTATTTCTTTTATAACCACACATTCAAATTTATAAATCTCTCTGTTGCTTTGAAACAAAAACATTTATTATCGGATATAAAAAGCATATTTACATTTTTTATATCATTTTATTATATTCAATTAAGTTTTCAATTCAAGTTTATTTGTATAGTGCTTTTTACAATGGGCCCTTTTTACAAACTCCCTTAAATTGGTAAGGAAGAAACCTGAACCAGACTCAAAGGGGAACCCATCCCCATATGGGTGGCACTAGAGGGTGTGATTACAAATATACAGTCAAACAAATGTTGAATTGATGTAAAGGTCACATGGAGTTCAGATCTCCTCTTGGTATCTAAGAGTCCGACTGGAGCTGGTAGATCTGTAGATGTCTCAGGATTCTCTGAGTCAGCCTCATCTCAGTGGAGGTCCAAAATCTTCGTCGCACAGAAGATGATCGGAGCTGGTACAATATCTGGATGCCTCGGGATGGGTGAGAAAGAGAAAAGCGGTGTAGAGGGATTAACATATCTGCTGTTCATAAAAATGTGCAAGTCTAATGTAATGGTGCATAATTTTATGGGATGTATTATGTGTGTGTGTACGCCTGACTAAAGAGATGAGTTTTTAATCTGCTTTTGAACTGGGAAAGTGTGTCTGAGCCCCGAACACTATCAGGAAGACTATTCCAAAGTTTGGGAGCTAAATAAGAAAACGCTCTACCACTTTTAGTAAACTTAGATATTCTGGGAACTACCAGAAGTCTTGAGTTTTGTGATCTCAGAGAGCGTAAAGGATTGTAACGTGTTAGAAGACTAGTTAGATACAGGAGCTAAACCATTAAGAGCCTTGTAGATAAGTAGCAGCAGTTTGTAATCAATTCTAAACTTAACAGGTAGCCAGTGTAGAGATGATAAAATTGGGGTTATATGGTCATATTTTCTTGTCCTAGTGAGAACTCTGGTAGCTGCATTTTGGACTAACTGTAACCTATTTATTAAAGATGCAGGACTGCCACCTAGTAATGCATTACAATAGTCCAGTCTAGAGGTCATGAATGCATGAACTAGCTTCTCAGCATCAGAGACAGACAGGATGTTTCTCAGCTTGGCAATGTTTCTAAGGTGGAAGAAGGCTGTTTTTGTGGTATGGGCGATATGATTTTTAAAAGACGAGTCGCTGTCTAATATAACACCCAGGTCTTTCACTGTCGAGCTACTAGTAACAGTACATCCCTCTAAATGTGAGTTAAGTTGTGAGAGTTTCTGTGTACTGTTTTTTGGACCTATAAGTAGTATTTCTGTCTTATCAGAGTTTAACAACAGAAAGTTGCAGCTCATCCAGTCTTTTATCTCTCTACAGCATTGAGTTAATTTGGACACTTTGGCTATTTCATCTGGTTTTGATGAGATATATAACAGTGTGTCATCAGCATAACAGTGGAAACTAATCCCATGTCTTCTAATAATGTTCCCTAATGGAAGCATGTATATCGAGAAAAGCAGAGGTCCTAGAACTGATCCCTGAGGGACCACATGATTAACTGGTAATAAACTGGAGGATTCACCATTTAATTAAAAAAAATGGTGTCGATCAGACAGGTAGGATCTAAGCCAACTTAAAGCCTGACCATGAATACCTGTGTAAATTTGTAAGCGATATAGAAGAATGTTGTGATCTATTGTGTCGAATGCAGCACTAAGGTCAAGTAGGGCTAATAGTGACATACAGTCTTGGTCCGAAGCTAAGAACAAGTCGTTTGTGACTTTCACAAGTGCAGTTTCTGTGCTATGCTGGGGCCTGAAACCTGACTGAAACTCTTCAAGGATGTTGCTCTCCTGTAAGAAGGAGATAAGTTGAACAGACACAACCTTTTCTAGTATTTTAGAAATAAACGGAAGGTGTGAAATAGGTCTATAATTTGATAGTTCATTAGGATCTAAGTTAGGTTTTTTGATGAGTGGCCTAATGACTGCCAACTTGAAAGACTTAGGGACGTAACCTAAAGATAACGAGGAGTTAATAATATAAAGAAGAGGCTCACCAGCTTTATGTAACATTTCTTTCAGTAATTTAGTTGGAATGGGGTCTAGTGAACAAGTTGTTGATTTAGCTGTAGTAATTAGCTTATCTAACTCTTCCTGCCCTGTACTTGTAAAGCACTGTAGTTGTGAGTGTAGCACTTTAGGTGAGACTGGGTCACTAGTTGCTCTCATATGTTGAACATCACCTATTTTGTTCCTGATACTTTCGATTTTATCAGTGAAGAATCTCATAAAATCTTCACTACTAAACTGTGATGAAATAGTGTGTTCAGATTTCTGTTTTTTTTTGGTAATCTAATTAATCCATTGTGTTAAATAAAGACTTGGGGTTGTTCTGGTTATTTTCTATGAGTCTGCTTAGGTGCTAAGCCCTGGCAGCTTTTAAAGCCTGTCTGTAGCTGGACATACTGTCCTTATACGCAATTCTAAAAACCTCTAATTTAGTTTTTCTCTACTTTCGCTCGAGGTTATGGGTTTCTCTCTTGAGGGTGTGGGTGTGACTATTATACCATGGTGCAAGCGTTTTATCTCTAACCTTCTGTAATCGGATTGGGGCAACAGTGTCTAATGTGCTAGTGAATATAGCACCTATACTGTTAGTCATTATATCTAGGTCGTTTGTGTTTAAGGGTATAGTAAGAAGTCCAGACAGATCAGGCAGGTTATTTGTGAATCTGTCTTTAGTGCTCGGAGTAATAGTTCTATTGAGTCGATAATGTGGTGAGACACAGTTAGTCTGTTCTACAGGTAGTGTGTACATTTTGAGATAATGGTCTGTGATGTCATCACTTTGAGGTATGATATCTATATCAGTTACATCTATTCTGTGTGGTATTATTAAATCTAGTGTATGATTAAGACGATGAGTTGCTTTAGTGATGTTTTGTTTAAGCCCAAGTAAGTTTAGTAAGTCCAAAAATTTCCTAGAGTGAGTCCTAGAGCATCGTTTGTGTCGTCAACATGAATGTTAAAGTCTCCTACAATTTGTGCTTTATCAAAGTTAACCAATATGTCTGAAAGAAAGTCTGTGAATTCTCTAAGAAAATCGGTGTAGGGCCCTGGGGGTCTGTACACGGTCGCTAGAGCAAGAGACATCAGGGATTTCTTCGTGTGCATGTGCGATAGTGTAACATTAAGGACAAGCATTTCAAAATAATTAAATCTATACTGTGTTCTCTGGGTAACAGTAAGGTAAACACTAAAGATAGTGGCAACACCACCTCCACGACCAGACTGATGAGGCTCATGCTTAAAGACATATCCTGATGGTGTAGACTCATTTAGACCGATGTACTCATTTGGTTTTATCCAGGTTTCGGTAAGGCAGAGTGCAGTAAGGCTATTTTCTGAGATGATTTATTTACGACCCTAGGTACTGTACCTGTGCAGCGACATCAAGAACACGAGCACCAGGTAAGCAGTGAGTCCGAGCCTTACCTTTCGACACAGTAGCACGGATGTGGCAGACGATGGAGTCTCCGATGACCACGGTGTCGTGGTCCGTCTCATGAAGGGGGGCAAAGCGGTTCCGATTGGGGATCTCGAAGACCGGCGGTGGTGGAGGGGGAGAGGTCCTCGATCGGAGCCCAGCACACGTCCTGCGCTGCTGCACCCAGGATCAACGGTGCCCTGGCGCCGGAGTGAATAGCTCCTGGCCAGGCCATTTCTTGGGTGCGTTGGGCCTGGATAGAGAAACACACGGAGTAGAGGTGGAGGGAGTAGTAATTACATGCCTGAAGTTTACCTGAGACAGGTGAGCGACCGACCAGGGAGCTTCCAGCGGGGCTTTCCGCTCCTGCAGCTCGGCCTGCTTCACCTGTAAGTCGCGGATCTGCTTCTCCATGGCCTCCAGCTCCAGTTCCACCGAGTGCAGCTCAAACATGTCTTCACCTGCACTCAAAGGCAGAGATGTAATCAACATGATGTTATAGAGCAGAGATAATTGGAGTGAAAAGGTGTACTTGCGGTAGCCGGTCTAAAAGGCTGGTTATGCTAGCCGGCTAGAAGTGGATGCTGGGAAAAACATATAGGATGTAGCAATATCAAAGGTAAGTAGCTAAAGTATATTTTAAAGTATATATTTATTCGTCTTATATTTTTGCAGAGAAAAACAACAAAACAACCAAAAAAAATAAAAAAGCTAGTTAGTTACTATAAACTGGAAATCTAAACTAAACTGAAATTTACAAGTTACACATTGGTTTAAAACAAAAAAAAAACAACAAATAAATATATTTCCAAATTGACTGAATGATTGACTTGTTTCTTTGTTTCTTTATTTCTATTTTTATTCATTTATTTATTTGGCTGGTTCTCCCACAACATTTGCAATAATAATAATAATAATAATAATAATAACAAAACAACAACAACAACAAAACAATAATAATAACAATAATAATAATAACAATAATAATAATAATAATAATAATAATAATTTATGTATTTATTTATTTTTTATTTTATTAAGAATTATTATTATTGTTATTATTTTGGATAGGGATTTATTTCTCTCAACAAATACTATATGTTGTCGCTGAGAAATGTTGTAGTTATTTATTTATTTATTTTAATGTTTTATCATTTTGTTTATTCAGGACAAATATATCTCTTTTCTCATAGGTTGAGTACTAGTGCTTGAAAAAAACAATTTAATTATGACAATTTTTTTTTTCTGTACTGTGAGAAATATATAAAATATGGCAGATATTTCTAAAACATGACCACATGCATATTTTCTCATCTGACTCACTTATCTCTAAGGGAAAGTGAATTAGAGAAAGCCACCAAGCCCTTTAGAGCTAGCAGTCTTCTATCCACGACATGAGAATTGTGTATTTTTCCCCTGATTGAATTCCACTAGGAAATCACATCTAGCACAGCTAACTGAGTCACTCTGAGAAAGTCCACGCTAAGCTGCTAGCTCAGTGCTAACTGTCTCTTAGCAGTCATGGACACTGAAATTGGAGTGGACAGCATGCTGATGCTGGCTGTTCTAAGTTTAGCAGCTCACACGGTTTTAGTTAAATCAGTGTAATTTATAAAAAGTGGGATTGTGGGAATTTTACTGTCTGTAATAGAACTGTGGAGATGTCCTTGAGTGGCCTTGATTAGCATAAAATGCTAAATGAGTGTTTCTGATATTACAGAACAGACCTTCAGGATCCAGAATAAGTGTGTGTGTGTGTGTGTGTGTGTGTGTGTGTGTGTGTGTGTGTGTGTGTGTGTGTGTGTGTGTGTGAGAGAGTAATTATTCAGCACAGGCACTTGAGGTCATAATCAAATGGCTGTCTTGTAAGTGATTTAGCACAAGTTAGCTAATTTACTCCTAATGACTCCATCTCAGGGACAGAAGCCAGGAAGTGCACAGAACTTCCACAGGAAGTGCAGCTGAGAGAAATCTGTGCTATGTTTTGCTGACTTCAGTCTTTAGCTACATGCTAACAGTGTCTAATCTGACAGCTTTACCTCAGCAGTTTTCTCCCCTCAGCTGTAAGCAACAGTTTCTCCAGTCTGTTCTTCATCTCCTCCTTTTAATTTATTTTTCTTTTCCTCCATTTTCATTCATCCTTGTTTTCTGTGTTCATTTTTTATTACATCTTTAAACGTTTTTCGCTTATTTCTTGTTTTGCTTACCTCATACAATCTATTTTATAAGAAGAGATTTTTTTGTAGCCATTTCTTTCTCTGGGTTTTTGCTTCCATGTTTTTTCTCCTTATTTTCCTGTCATTATTTCTGTCTTCTTTTTTTTTCTTTATTTCTATTTTTCCTTCTTTTTTCTCTGCTTTTCCTTCAAACATTATTATTGATTGTTTTTCTTCCTTTTTTGTTCACTTTTGATCTTCAACTTTTTCTTTCTTTCTTTCTTTCTTTCTTTCTTTCTTTCTTTCTTTCTCATTAATATTGCTTTCTTTTAAAATATTTACTTCACTCCTTCTTTTTGCATTTTCTATTTTCTTTTCTTCCGTTTCTCCCAGCTATTTTAGTCCCTCCCTCAGTTCTTTCTTTCTTTCTGTCTTTCTTTCTTTCTTTCTTTCTTTCTTTCTTTCTTTCTTTCTTTCTTTGATGTTTTATATTTTTACAAAAAAAGCATCCCCATCACCAAAACCTCATCACTTTCATCTTCAATGCACATGTACAGTATTGTGAACAGTGAACAGTCTGCATGTCAGCTTGTCCAGAGCGACAGCTGAGACGTGTTTCTCTTCTTTCTTTCTCTGACTTTCATTGAAATTTACACCACTATCTTTTTTTCCTGGTTTCAGGGGTTGCTGTTGCAGATGTTTGGCTCTGGCTGTATAACTCTGTATTTTACTGGACTAACTGTGAGGTTTTACTGGTATAAAGCTTCAGTCTGGACTCTTTGTGTTTTTTGTCTTTGTGTTTGCTTAAAGGAGGGAACACGATCTGTTCTGCTTTATGACTAAGTGCACTTGCTCAGGTTTCTCTTTTCCCCTCAGTCCAAGCTTAGATCACATTTCTGTCTAGTGACATGAACAATTATACCATCTAAATTAAACCGCTGAAAGATGAGCTGCACAATAATATAAAGGCCGAATAAATTCCTTCTGTGTTAATCTTCCGACTCCTTACCACTTTTATCACGTCATGCAGGGAGCGTCGGGAAGTGCTGTAAGGAAAGATTTATATACAGAATGACTATTTTGGAGACCAAGTCGTAACTGGATTTGTAAATATATTTCATGTTTACTGTATTCAGATGATGCTAAATGCTAATGATGCTAAACCCCGAAGAGGCAGTGGTGTGTACAGTAGAGCGGTTAAGGCCCTGGGTTGTTGATTGGAGGATATGTTTTAAGCCTCAGCACTGCCAAGCTGCCACTGTTGGGCCCTCAAGCAAGGCCCCTAGCCCTCACTGCTCCACTGTATCATGGCTGACCCTGTGCTCTAACCCCAATGTTGGCATATGTGAATAAAGAATTTCACAGCGCTGTAATATCTATGTGACAAAACAAAGGCGTCTTCTTCTACTTTCTTTTTCTTCAAAGTAAGAATTAAAGGTTCTTAAAAATGAACAGAATAGAAAATAATTCAACACCAACACAATCCTCAGATATTTTAAACCTTATTTATTGTAAATAGGTTTGTCTTTTTTTGTTTACTTTACTTTTTACATGACTGACAGTTCGCATGAAATGATTAAAATCTTTTAAGTAATCAATGAATAATTTTGTTAGTCTGTTAATCCAAATGTATACAAGTCTATTAGGCTATTAATGAATTAATACAGGCTTTATGTTTGTGTTGTCGCTTTGGTTATGTGACATTTGGTTCAATGACAAAGCTTAATTCTGTTATTGTTGTCATGGTGATTCAATTTGTCAATTTGTACAGAATTAACCATAAATGAATAAAAAAAAAAAAAAAGTGAGAGGAATATTATACTATGGGACGTACTGTTATGGGAAATTAATCAATTGTAACTCGTTTATTTTATTTCTAACTAGTATGACATGGTTATTGAGGATACAGATGGCGAATTAATGATGTAAATGAACTGAATGCTTTGTATGCATTGAATCATCAGTTTCACTCGCCTTCAGAGCGGTGACATTCTTCAAAGCAATAAAAGGATAAAGAGATAGAGATAGAGTGATGTGGAGAAATGAGAAACAAGCATATCTGCAGGATCTGGAATGTGAGTCAGCCCCGAGACACGCACAGACACAGCGTCTGGCCTGAGGCTGATGTAGTGTATGCAGCTGAGGGATTTTCTCCTGAAATCTGAGTGGATGTGTTTCAGCTCTCTGTCTCTCCATCAGAAACTTTACAGCACAGAGGATCACCCCAACAAACATCCCTCTCTCCTCCCTAAAGCCCTCCTGTGCTTCTCTGTTTCTTTTTATACTTCTTATTACTTTCTTTTCCTTTCTCTTCCATTCTTTTTCAGTTCTTTCTTTCATTGATTTTATCTTCATTTATATGTTCACTTCTAACGTTTTCTTACATTATATCTCTCATGTCCAGTCAATTTCTTTCTTTCTTTCTTTCTTTATTTCTTTCTTTCTTTCTTTCTTTCTTTCTTTCTTTCTTTCTCATTAATATTGCTTTCTTTCTTTTTAACAACTCCTTAAAATAGTATCCTAAATGAGCAGGGCACATCCTTCATGTCATGCATTCTTTTTAAAATAATTTTTTTTAATTAGATCTTTTCGGACATTAAACTAACCCACGCTACCGTTTACCATTCGCAGACAGACGGACTGGTTGGACAGTTTAATCCAACATGTAAGTATATGATTAGAAGTTTCATTCATGATGTTTGCAAATGGGATAAGTGGCTCAAGCTGCTGTTCAAGAGGTATCATAAACCTCCACATGGTTTTCCCCATTTGAAGTATTCTATGGAAGGAACTTTTTGCATGCAAAAATAAAATGTAATACATTGTGGACCTCAGGGCAAAACTCCACATATTGAGTTACCTGGCAGAGGAAAATTAGGAGGTGCTCAGCTATGGGCATTTTCAGAGTGAGATAAAGTGCTTATAATATTACTCATGTAGAGCTCCTAATTGCATGCCAAGTGGCAAGGGCTCTTCCAGGTCTAAAGGTAAGACAGGGACATTGACTATGTGGTAAGACAAGAGGAGTGGGGGCTTCCCTGTGGCTTTGGCAATTCAACGGTTCTGGAGGGGGGACTTAACGGCTGGAGGTAACCCCACCTCGTTCCCTCACCATCCCAAATCACAAAGTTTGCCAGTTTCATTTTCTGTTGTATTCTTCTCCTTCCCAGTTGCCTTAATCATATAGAATGCCACGTTGAGATGTGGTGATCTACGGCCAGGTGGTTAAAAAAATATCAGGAGGAGTTCAGAGCCAGCCATTTTCAATTTCCCCCACCATGACAGCTCTAGTCCAGTGACCATGGAGACAGTTCTGACTGGTTCTGTGTGAAATTTAGAAAAGTCAACATGATGTTTAAAATTGATTCATACCCAGTGCACTGCATTGATCGGTTAGGTGCAGTTTCCTTTTCATTCAACAGTGGATTTTACAAAAGTGTATTGGTAGATCCGGTTGGCTGCAATATCTTGTGACAAAACACATTTTTTTTTTCTATGCCATTTATAAGCCTTCCTTTAGGGTTATTTTGAGCCCTTACAGATTTCCAGCAACTAATGGACAAAAACCTGTGGCCACATGCTGAATACACTGCTGCCAATTTTGATGACATGACTGCTATGAGACGGTGCACTCCCATGTGGGGACATGGTTAAGCACCAGTTTGAGATTGAGTGGTAAGGATCTATATTGTGTTGGACTGGTCTACAGTATGTTTGTGAGTATTAGTGGTGGTGGGGTGGGGAGGTGCATTGGTAGAGCACACCGAGAGAAAGAACTGAGCTGCACAGAGCTGTGCATGTGTGTAGAGAAAGCAATAAAACTGCTGAAATGCGATCGAAGTTATTGGGGCCAATAAAGAGCTCTTTTGAGTTGCCCCAAGCCTGCCTTCCATCTCTTCATTTCCCTCTGAACCTAGGAAAAGTGTCACACCACTGCATCTATACCCCAGAATACAGGCACAGAATAGAAAGAATTATCCCGGGGTCATTGAGATCTCGCTCCTTCTTCCTGAGGAAATTAAACAACACTGGAGGAACGGTAACACTGATCGGATACCGATTTCTCATTCTGATCAATCACTGAGATATTAAGTACTGTATATTAAACCAATGTCAACCGTCCTTTCGATTTTGCCTTCATATTACCATTAAATCCAGGGTTAAAAACTGGTACAAGGACGTTAGAAGAAAACAAATTTTGGTGAAAGACTTTTCTCAAGGATATTGAATAATATGTCAAACCCTGTCAATTCTACACGCAGTCTCAAACCTCAAACAACAGGAGTCCTTCAACCACTTCCTCCTCCACAACAACTCTGGTCAACAATCCCCAGAGTTCTCAAAGTAACACTATCATTCTCATCATTATAAAAAGCTTTTCCAGAGCTTTTTTACTAGTTCCATTAACTAAAATCCCTGCTGTTACCGAAACCTCAGAAGTGTGCTTCAGGGTGGTCTTTGGGCTCTATGGCTTTCCTAAGCATAGAGTATCTAATAGGCAGGTTGAGTTCATTTCACATACTTGACATGCTTTTGTAGGTACCTCAATACCAATATAATTCTGTCAAATATGAGACTACTTAGGACCTATAAAGGCAGACCATCATCAGTGAAAATAAGGTCATTTGTTATAAGATATGGATCAAATAGTTAAGGCATAGGGTTACTGATCACAAGGTTGGGGGTCAAACCCCTTGAGGAAGGTCCTTTACCTTCTCTGCTCCAGGGGTGAAGTATCATGGCTGAGCCTGTGCTCTGACCCCAACTTCTTAAACTGGGAAGTGTTAAGAAAATAATTTGACTATTCTGCAATGCATATGTGACTAATAAAGGCTTCTTCTTCTGCAGGTTCCAAATTTTCTTCCTTCCCTAAAACTAGATGCTACTGTCTTGGCTCTCATAGACAATTCATAGCCAAAAGTTTTTCCACTGTGTATTTGTGTTGTTTGTGGCTTGTCCTGTACAGTGTTAAAAACTGTAAAATACTACTACAAATATATTATCGTAATGCTATATCATTATCTCAATAACTAATTTGCAATTTGCATTGTTGTTGTAATTGCATCCTCATGTTCAACTTGATCACTTTAAACTCCGAATCAATGTGAGATCCCAAGATTAGCTTCGTGAATAAAACAGAGGTGGCCATTTTCAGCGAGATAAAAAGAAGCTCGTTAGGGTTTTAGATCATGCTGGCGTTTGGTGGATGTGCGTTATTAAATATTCAAAGCCATTGGAGATAAAACCAGACCAAATTGTACATGTCCTGTGTGTTTAATAATTTAACAGATGCCTTCCAGTGATGTATTGTTGCCTCGTTAAGCTGTACGCATTTCTCTTCACACATCCCCGTGGATGCTGCCCTGTGAAGCTCCACCCTCCTTCATTAAGGATCACTATGTAGGAAAGAAAGTGATCAAGAACTAGTAATAAAAATAAATGTATCTGTGGCCTAAATATTCATTTATTACAATTAACAGACTGAAATGGGAAAAGACAGAGGTACAGAGACATTAATACCTATTATGACTGTGGCTGAGGAATTCTTTATTCTGATTTGCTATTGAGAATCTGTGGCGCTGTGCTGTGGAATATATATATATATATATATATATATATATATATATATATATATATATATATATATATATATATATATATAACATAGAGATGAAGCAAATCCATATTTTAACATACAGATGAAGCAAATCCATATTTAAAAGTGCAATAAAATGTTTTTAAGAACAGATTATTATATTTCTTTATTACTTTCCTTTTTACTTTTGCTACAGTGGACTGTGGGATGTAATAGCTCAGTGGTTAAGGTGTTGGGCTACTGAACGGAAGGTCATGGGTTCGAACCAAACTGCCACTGCTGGGCCCCTGAGCAAGGCCCTTAACCCTCAGTTGCAAGTCACTCTGGATAAGGGTGTCTGCTAAATGCCGTAAATGTACTTTACAGAATTGTTTTCTATTTTTTATTTCATTTTCTTTCTCTCTCTCTTCATCAATACTGTATATCTTTCCTTCTTTCTTTCTTCTCCTGTTTCTGACACCTTCTCATTTTCTTTATTTTCCATCAATCCTTTATTACATTCCTACTTTCTTCCCCTCCTTGTCTTGCTGTTTCTTTTTAAATTTCCCCTCTTCTTTTTGCCTGAAACCAGAAACGTTTACCACTGATCTAAAGTTGTATCTCATTCCAAGATGTTTAATCTCACTAACATTAGCAGGAGTTCCAACATGAATCCTTTGATTTAAATCGTGTAATAATGTTTCTCCTGCCAATACAAACATGGCTATAATCCAACAAAATATAGTTCTGTAGAAATACCAGGATTTTCAGCAATGTCCAAATGAGCCTCAGATCCAGAGAAAAGACACACTGCTCATGGTTCTCTTTTCTTATGGCTTACAGATCCTTTAGTAACACCTCTGTCTAGTGGAGGAGCTTTACTTGATAGATATTCCACACTCTGTAAATGGTCAGGAGTGAAACTTTTAGAAGAAAAAAAGCACCATGATGCAGCTGAATGCCTCCCATTTCCAATATGGCAATAAGTCAAAATTCTGTGGATAATTAGGAATATCCATAAAGTTTTTACTTTCAATTATTGAGACCAATGAATTGTCTTGAATATCGCACACAGACCTCCGTAGTGAACTGTAACTAATTGTTACAAACACAGTGGGATTAAAATCCATTTTCTCACATCTCAGACACTGTTAGCATTTTGGTGCACAGGTCAATATACCATATAGTTTTTAATCTGCTAATCAACATTGAATTGATTTTAATTGATGTTAAAAATGAACATTTAGGGCAAAAACAAACACAAATTTGTGGATAAATACCTATCATATACCAACATAATGGGAATGTGGTAGCCCAGTATCTAAAGTGTTGGAATAATGCTCGGAAGGTTGTGAGCTCGAATCCTTGGTTCATTAAGCTACCACCGCTGGGCCTCTGAGCAAGACCAATAACCCTCAGTTGTAAAAAATGAGATAAAATGGTCACTCTATGGAATGGTGCAAAATGGAATGGTGTAAATGTAATGTATTATAGTGTTAAAATTCACTTCCTGTTCGTTTTCTTTTAACATAATTTCTGTTAGTAAACATATCTGTTTGGACAATAACATCCAGTCAGTGCAGTACTGTTAAAATTCCTCTCTTAAATGTCATCCTGCTAATCATCAACTTAGCAAAGCAAAACTAACAAAGCATTTCATTAAGCAGTTGTATTGACTCTCGTTATAGAGACTGAAAATGAACTAACACTTTTTCTGATGCTCCCATTTGAGTCAGTTCTCATCTATAGGAGAAAAAAAAACCCTTCCGAGTCATCCGTCACTTCCTTAACGACATGTTCACTCTTTGACCTTGCGGATTTTCTTTCCAGAACATTTCAAACCCCTCCCTTTTTTAATGAGACAAATTCATCATTGATTGCTTCACTGCCAAAGAATATATTAAAAGTTATATAGTAAAAGATATGTCTATACGAATTCCAATGGATTAATGAAAGCAGTCAGGCCACACGTGTATGTGGTTATATAACAGCAGGAACAATGATCGTTATTATAATAATAACAGGTCATTTTGTTATGAGATGAAAAGGTGATTGATAAAACAAATAGTTTCATCAACAACATCAACAAAAACAATTGACCTGCTTTGGATTAATAAAGTTACGTGAGGTAACAGAATTTGAGCACACACATACCCACACACACAAACACACACATGCAAAACAGGTTTGACATTTCAGTGTGTTAACAGTCCTGAACGAAAACATGTTACGACAAATGAATGCGCGTTGCATTAGTGTGTGTACATCTTCATGTGTTTATCTATGTCTATTTGCGGAAATTCACTATGCTGTTCATTTAAACTACGCACGAGGTGCCAATACTTTAGCAAACCAAATTGTGCAAGTTATTACAAGTATGCGGTCACACACGTAATATTTACATTTCTTTCAGATAAAAATCTGTCTTACACAGTTGCAGATCAAACAAAACTGAAGCCATACAGTAGCAACAGATTTCACTAAAGACATTAGCCAAGAAATACCATCATGCTAATTTTTGTTTGTTTGACCCTCATATATTGTAGTCTAATTGCTGCAAAGATTCTAGTCAATATTCACTGCATGTTTTTGTTTATCTCTTTGTATTATGCTTATCAAAGCCTAGTTAAATAAAAACCCTCAAAAACAGTGGTGGAAAAATCCAATTCCTTCTTTTACTTAGTGTTTACCATTAAATGCTACTGTAGTGTAGTGTCATCAAAACTGCTAGCAGAATTAGCATTCCATTCTACTGGGTTTCTTGTGGTTTTTGCATAAATTAGTCCTCAAAACAGTTATTTCATTAAAATAAATACAGTGCTATTCAAATTCACTTTCTGTTTTTGCTTAGCATCATGTTAATGCATCATGCTTAAAAAGCTAATTGGCTAATGGCATTTTTTAGCATTCAGCATTATTTTATTAAATTATTGGCTAGACACTTTTGCTAGACATTTATGGTAATTATAATGCTAATCAGTGGCTCGTGGAACAAAGCTGGTTAATAATAAGCCGAAAAATAATAATAAATATACTTAGCATTAATCCCACCATGCTTTTTCAGTTTTAAATCATTGCTAGCAAAATGCTTATTACTCCCTGCCTTTGTTACTTTTTGGATGAAATAAGCAAACTATATATTATTGACCCATAGCTTATTATTATACACACAATACTCTTAAAATATATTTGTCTTAGCTTTATGCTAATCAGTGGCTAATTTGAGTGAAATTTAGCATTTGCAAATGTAGCTTATTTTTAGCATATCCTACTTAAGTGCTACTAAATCTTTGTTATTTTTTTGTAACAAATTAGCATTTTTTGTATTAAAAGTTATCGCTCAGATAGAAACACACTCAGCTTTGCTTTCTGGAAGACAAGTCTACAAGTTTAAGCTCCATTTTTCACTCTGACATTTTCCTCCTGTGACATCTGCCATGATTCAGCAACCTGTCAGTCTGTCAGCAAGGCATCAACTTCACGCTAACCGCTAATCGTCCACTTTGAAATCCACTGACTTTTTCATTTATCAAAAATCTTTCTGCCGTTTCTCTGGACTTACCGCACAAATGTCATGGCACAAACATTATTTAATTTGATTTTCCAGCAGTATAATTTATTTATTTTGTTTTAGAACTCACATAAAACAGTTTTACAGGTTACTTTCCAAAGCAATCTGTTCTGTTTGGCTAATAGCTGGACTATTGTTCCATTAGCAATTTTTCTCTTTAGCTGTGTCCTAAATAACATATTATGCACTATGCATTATGTGTTCTTGCACCTACAGTATGTATTTTAGAAGGGTATTACTAATGTAAGATATTTGTCCGCCAGAATTTTTTATGCCATTTTTTTCTCATCAGTCTCAGTGTCACTGTAACCAATTTGACTACATATCCCTCCTAAAGTGTCGCTGTAATCAAACAGAATGCAGAACCTATTCAAAGTGTCACTAAAATCAATCAGAATGCAGAATCTGCCCAAAGTGTTGCTGTAACCAATGAAAATAAAGAATCTGTTCAAAGTGTCACTGTAACCAATCAGACTGCAGTTTCACTCATAATGAGACTGTAACTAATCAAACAATCAGATCCCACGCAAAGCGTCATAGTAAACAATCAGTCCACAGATCTTACTCAAGGCATCATAGTAACCAATCAGACCACAGATCTTACTCAAGGCATCATAGTAACCAATCAGACCACAGATCTTACTCAAGGCATCATAGTAACCAATCAGACCACAGTTCTTACTCAAGGCATCATAGTAACCAATCAGACCACAGTTCTTACTCAAGGCATCAAAGTAACCAATCAGACCACAGATCCAACTCCACTCAAAGGAGCTGGGGCACAGTTTTGGCATTGAACCGGGGAAACTGTGTGGGCCTTACAGAGTCATAAGTGTGCCATTACACTGGTGTTCTATCAGCTCCATCTGGATGTTTACAGGTGCTTTCTCCACGTCAGCTTTAAATGGATTACTGAGCAGTCCAAAATTGAATTTCTGCGCTTTCACGTCAGCAGAGTGAGCTCCATGCGAAGTGTGCTCACTTTATCAGCAAAATGCACAGTTGGGAACACAGCAGTGGAGATATGGCTTGTTATTGCTTGGCAACAGGGAAAGTGACCCAAGTTTCCTTGCTTCATCTGAGTTTCCCACAGCTGCAGCTTAGCTTGAAAAGCTTTCACTGCATCGTACATGTCTGTGATCACATCTGTCCCTGAAGGTGGAGGTTTAACACAGTGAGATGCTTAGTTACAGTACTGTATGTCGCACAAAAACGCTAACTCACACAGCCACTTTTCTTCCTCCAGCCTCTATGGGGCCCAGATTTTTCAAGTTGCAGGAGGAAATCTGTCAAGTTCATGGAAAGTAAAGGACTTTCCATGAACTTGACAGAGTTCCTCCTGCAACTTGAAAAATCTGTTCAGCAATATTTTTCTCAATAGAGCACATTACCAAGTATAAAAGGTATTTCCTCTAAAAAAAGACTTAAACCTACGGTGATTCAAACCATTGGCTCTTTTAAAGATAACTGTCTGTGATTCACTGCTTATTACATGTTCAAACTTCAGGGCATTGGCACATAGTGTTTCCGGGTGTATGGTGCAGTTATACGCTGTAAGCCCACCTGTGCAATTCTCACTCTGAATCTTCTCTCACATCCTTCCCATTAATCCACTCTTTTCCCCACACATCTCAGGTGCTCCATCTGTCATCAGCCCAGTAAGTTTGTCCCAGGCCAGTTTCATGTCATTTACACATTTAGACACTTCTTCAAATATGTCTTTTCCCATGGTAGTAATTTTCATTTATTTATTACCCAAAAGATGCTCTATAACACCCAAACAGGAGTCTGTGTCACAGATGAAGATTGCAAGCTGTGCAATGTCTGTAGCTTCTGTAGCTTCTGTTGTATGTCCAGTTTTTGGACATGCCCTGATGTTTCATCTCATTGTCCCATCTAGTACAGCCACATTAGTTCTGCAAACAAGGCACACAGGTTTACCTTTAATGTCAACAAAGAGGTAATCTGCTTCTCCTCTGTCTTGAAATCCCATCTTTTTAAAGTCCAATTTTGGACTGTGCTGACCTGCAGTATGCACTGACCACTGATGAGTGGTCAATAAAGCAGCAGAGACAAGGGGCTGGCAGTCGCTGCATGGCAGATGTTGCAATGCATTTTGGGATTTGTAGTATAAATAGTGTGCATGAAATTCACCAGAGGGCCATTAAAAACAAACTATAAATTATCTCGAGGGCCAGATTTATAACTGTATTATGGGCTGGGCCCGCTGGTCTTGAGTTTGACAAATCTGATCTATGTAATTCAGCCAGGCGCCACTACAACAAATCAGACCACAGATCTCACTAGAAGTGTCACTGTAACCAATCAGACCACAGTCTCCACGCAAAATATCACTTAAACCAATCTTATGTCAGTACCTGGCCAAAACGTCTTTGTTAACATGAAAATTTCATTTTCATTTAAAAATTTAACTGTATGGAAAGACAGATATATGGATGGATAAATAGATAGATGGATGGACAAATAGATGGATGGATAGATATTGTAGCCTAGTGGTCAAGGTGGTGGACTACAAAGTGTAAGGTTGTGAGTTTTATTCCTAAGTACACTAAGCTGCCACTGCTGGGCCCCTAAGCAAGGCCCTTAACCCTCAACTGTTCAGTTGTATATATATATAAAAAAATAAAAAATAAAAAATCAAGCTAAAATGTAAGTTGCTCTGGACAAGAGCATCTGATAAATGCCATATATGTAGATAGATAGATAAACACCCTCAGTATCCTGATGTCTGTTGAAAAAAATCTAGCTTAGTTTGCATTTCTTCCCTCCCATGAACGAATTCCCACAAAGCCTTGTTAATGGCTTATTTGCATATTTCTTGGCCATAAACAGGAAGTGAATGTATAAAATGGCTAGCTGGGTCTTTACTCTAGCCCTCACATGCAACACAGTGTAACGCTAAACCACAGCACATTTTAAAACTAGCTTCTCATTTGCATTTGGTGTTGCTTACTGAGGCTATGCTGTTTTTTTAATCACACTCACAACAGGAAACATTTCCAGCAGGAAATGAGAAACAGACTATGACTTTCTTTCAAACATTGTTTCCTCTCAGAGATAAATCAAACATATGGGATTGGTTTGTTTTCACTCGATGAGCTAAATAAAGGAAAGTCTACGTGTAAGACGACACGGCTTTCTAGCAGCATTGAACGCAAGCAATACTTAGTTATTATGAGCTAAATTCACATTGTGTTCTTAGCTAACGATTAGCTTCTGGTTGAATGTTAGCCTTTATTTTTAAAACAGACATATTTTTATGGGACATTGTTTATTGAGCTGTTTGCGTATCTTTAATTTAGCATCATAATCATCAGAAAAGATTGAGATTTAATCTCCCTCTATTGGATTGGCTTTGAAATGAGAAATACAACATGTGGGATTAATGTTTTCTTCATTATGTTCATTATGTACACTAAAGATTTATTAGATTTTTTTTTGTTCTATATAAAAGCATTCTAGATGAAGTGTTTAATAATAGCACTAATTAGCATGAAGTGTGGCTCTCGTTACTTTTATCCATCATGAATCCAACACATCATTATCTAGTGTTTTTTTCTTCTTCTCGTGTCTTTTCTTTTATAAAACAATTAAACATGTGGCAATGAAATTATTTCAATGTTTGAACTAACCCCCCCCCCCCCCGGCTGACTTCCAATGCTAGTTTTGAATCGTATTAATTTGAATAATTTCTGACTCACATTGTGAAGATACGAAGAAAATGCAATGACTAACAACTTCTAATTAGCAATAATGAGCAAAACTATTAAAAAAATTAGCATATCTGGTTATAGACCAATGATTTGTTCAGATAAAAATGATTAGCAGCATTTGTAGTGTTGTTAGTAAAAATACCTAGCTTCTGGTGATGGTTAGCAATAGTTTTCTCCCTAATGGTCTTCATGCTAAATGGTGACTATTAATTAATAATATCCTAGGAAATGATTAGCAAAAATTTTTTTTTTGTTTGTTTTTTTTAATTGACTTAAGAATGATTTTAGAATTTTTATGTGAGTGGCTATGAAACTAATTAATCCCTGGAAGAAAGCATTAAAGAATTCAACAGCAGTGTAAAAAAAAAGCTATTTTTAGCTAACCCTCAGAGATTTTTTTCTCTCTCTCTGTCCTTCATGTCTTCTTTTACAGGAAAGTTAAACACATGGAACTGTTTTTCTTTCACTGTGTCAGAGCTGGTTTTCAGGCCAACAGCCAAGTTCCAGCTTCCTTTTTTTAATTTGCATAATTTCTGACCCATATTCTTAACTTTTGGTCGAGATGCCCAAGTTCCATTTGCATTGCAGATCCTCTGTTTGTACGTCAGTGTTAAATGTTAATAAATCATGTCTGACAGCTGCAGCATGAGGAAGCGTTTTAGTCATTTCAGAAACATGGGGCATACAAATGTGGCCATTTTCCTGCACTTACAACAGCACAATTTGCTGATAGCTATTACACTGACCATTTATTTTTCCATGCTTATCTTCATTGAAATGCCATTAAAAAAAAAAAAAAACATACAATGGAGTGATAACTGAAGGTTCTCAAAATTGATGCTATAATACCGTATAATGATGACTTTAATTTTTATTTCCTTTCTAAATTAATTGCAAGATCTTTGCCCCCCGATTGTTTTGTTTACAAAAATGAAAATTCTGCAATTTGTTATTAATGTTGAATACATTTCATTAAAAAAAATCAGGTATGCTAGTTCTGTTTAATTTTATTTGCATTAATTATAGTATTCAATAGATTAAACTGATTAGTCAATGAAACAATCAGGGGGCACGTGGCTTAGTGGTTAGCACGTTCGCCTCACACCTCCAGGGTTGGGGGTTCGATTCCCGCCTCCGCCTTGTGTGTGTGGAGTCTCCCCGTGCCTCGGGGGTTTCCTCCGGGTACTCCGGTTTTCTCCCCCGGTCCAAAGACATGCATGGTAGGTTGATTGGCATCTCTGGAAATTTGTCTGTAGTGTGTGAGCGTGTGTGTGTGCCCTGTAATGGGTTGGCACTCCGTCCAGGGTGTATCCTGCCTCGATGCCTGATGACGCCTGAGATAGGCACAGGCTCCCCGTGACCCGAGGTAGTTCGGATAAGCGGTAGAAAATGAGTGAGTGAGAGTGAGAGTCAATGAAACATTGGGGGAATAACATTTTTATCATAATTAAATCAGAAAATCTGAAAAATGTCTGTATTATCATTAATATTACTTATAGACTGGCATTTTGTCCATGATTTAAACCTTCCTTGTGCCCCAAGTCTCCTGGGTAAGGAAAAAGATTCCTCACAATCTAGCAGGATAAGTGGTGTAGAGAAATGATGGGATGGAATTCTGAAAGTGGGACATTGACAAGCCTGAGCTGTGGGCAAGGAGATGTTGGGTTAACCGATAGACAATGTGTGATGCTTCTTACTTCTGTCTTATTACTTATACATAGATCTTTGTGTAAACAGAAAAAAGTGGCACAGATTAAAGATCCTTCTATGTACAGTACTCACATGAAGTGTAATCACAAAGCCAAGGAAAATGGCTGTGCGTTAGTGATGGCCCAGTTTGGGTTGCACTGAGTTTTGAAAGTGTGCAGAACAGCTGTGGAGATCCTTTCTCTGCACTCATACACACAGTGATGCCAGACCACAGGATCAGTGAAAAACTCAAATGTGGCCGCAGAAGTCTCCAATCTGCCACATTATAAAGCCCTTTCCAGCCCCCACCAAACCCAACACCGAGTGATTCTTGAAGTATAGATCAACGCTTTCAAGCCCTCACTCAAAATCAGGCTGAGAATCCTCAAGCTGCTGCAGACCACAACATTTCCTGTCCGCTGCCACCTGGTGCCTACCAGAACCAATGGTCTGGAAGCCTTCATTGAAGCTTCTGAGCATGTGGCAGCTGCATGAGAATGGCCAGAAGATGAATGGCCTCTTCCACTTCGTTCTTTGCTATTAGGGGAAGCCCAGCTTTCCACCAAGGATGTTGCTGGCAGGCAGTCATGCAGTGCCTCGGTCGGACACCACACCGCCAGCAGAGGACTGCTGTTGGTGGTTGCTGGCAGACGAAGAGGACATGGAGCAGATCACTGGCTCACATCCCTGGATAGAGCTGTTGAGCTGGTAGAGGATCCTTGTTGTTGCTGGTCCAGATGTCTCACTTTTCTCTCGCTCCGCTCCTGCTTACTGACACAGGTGTAATGGCTTTGCGCTTCATACATTCATAAAGATTCCATTCAGGGATTTCTCTTCTGATCAGTTGCATGACAAAACCCTGAGGCAAGCCTTTGATTAAGTAATAGAAATGGATGGAAAGCCCAACTTCTAAACTATTCCAATGTGATACCTACACATTTAATTTAGGTAGTGGTGGCTTTTCTCAAAATCTCAGCAGGTTACAGTATGTTGATGAGGTTCGCTTCTGGGTTATCTTCTGTGTCAGGGTCCTAAAAGAGATCCTGGCTTACCAGGTCACCTCTTACGATTTATAAATGCACAGGCTTGTAAAGTCGTTTAATCAAATGTTTTAAAACCATAATTTGAAAGTCTTGAGCCCTTACTATCTGCAGTGCAAGAGGTTCTGCAATCCTCAATGGGGTTCTGCCCATTTGACTTATTGTACCGGTAAAAGCCCTGAAGTGTATTAAAAGCTATTAGGGAAAATTGGGAGAAAGGACCTCTTTCACTCAAAAACTAAATTTATGTTCTGAACCTGTGAGCAAAACTCCACACTTTGAGTCAACCAACACAGGACTGCTATGTGTGTGTGAATTAAATTGATAGTATACAGTGGTTCTCCTACTATAATTCTATTATTACTATAAAAAGTTTTTACAGTTGTCTAATCAGTGTAAATCAGTGCCACAGTTTTTATGGGCTGAAGCGAAAACAGACACACAGGTCAGGACTTGCCTCACAATGAAATCTGAAATATCCTGCAGGTTGCACACACACACACACACACACACACACACACACACACACACACACAGACACACACACACACAGACACACACACACACAGACACACACAGACACACACACACAGACACACACACAGACACACACACACACACGCACACACATATATAGACTGGAAGGAGAAACCAGACTTATGAGGTGTCAAGTATAACGACAGAAATGTTCCTCATTTTCTAAAGCTTATTTTGAATTTTAGTTAGAATTTGGGGTTGTTTTCTACATCTGTTTCTCAACACACACACACACACACACACACACACACACACACACACACACACACACACACACACACACAGAGTCTGAGACAAACTTTTATATTTTTATTTAACAAATCATATTAATGAATTTCTAAGTATTTGGATGTCTCATTTTTTTTTTTTTTGCTTCAATGGCCATGTCCAATCGAGCCAAACTCCCATTAACTTCAAAGGTTTGTGAAAGCCCATGATCCATTTTAAATGAAATCCATCAGCGTGTCATCTGAACACATAAATCAGTAAAAGAGAATAGGCATGAGAAAAATTTGACCTTTGGTACAAAGCAGTTAAAAACATGGTCAATATCAAACCTTCTGTCCTGCCAGTTGTGTGGATGTTGACACGTACCTCCGACCTAAACATGACAATGGAAACCGCCTTTACAGTCATGACAATGGTATCTTCAGCAAGATAATATGCGAGGGTCTGTGGAATGTTCTGGACAAAGATTTCCAATCCATGATTGTCCCACCTCACACCTCCCCACCTTAAGTCCTTACAGGACTTAAAGAAACTGTTGCAACATCTTGCTGCCAGATACCACAGCACCCTTTTCCGAGGTCTTGTAGAGTCCATGCCTCAAAAGGTCAGGGCTGTTTTGGCTGCTCAACGGGAACCTACACAATATTACGCAGGTGGTTTTGATTATCATCGTTGATCATCATGTTACAATGCCACCTGTCAAGCAGTGTTATAAATTAAGCAGTAAGTCAGCAGTCAGTTCTTGAAGATGATGTTTTAAACGTAAGGATCTGAGTGTTTTTGACGAGAGCCAAAATTGCTGCTGGGATGCAGTGGTTAGTTCCTAGCAAAAGGTCCAATCAATGACCCAGTGATAGTGACACAGGCACTTAAAGCATATGGTTGTGCATTGGGAGAGAAGGCTAGCTTGATGCTCGGGCAATGTCCTGCTGGAAAAACCTGGCATTCGTGTGAATGTTACTTGGGCACTTGCCAAAGAATTGTTGCTGACCAAGTGCAACGGTATCCCATAATGGCAATGGTCTCTTTTAGCAGGATGATATGCCCTGTTTTGGCAGCACATGGGGGACGTACACAATATTACACAATATTAGGCCTAATATGTAGTATTATATGCACAAATATCCAAAACACCTCTATTCACACAGTGAAGTACAGAGGGATGCTTGTAGCCATGGGGAATTTAAAAAAAGGATGTGAGAAAAAATTGAACCACATTGCTGCAAAAATCTAATTACTTATTTCATCTCAAACAAATTTGCAACAACGTACCTAAAGGATGTTGGTATTTTGTGGTGTCCAAATATTTATTTCCCTATAAAGTTTGCTCATGAATTCATGCTTGTTTATATCCCTGTATTAACAAATTCAAAATCAAAAGACACAATAATAATAATAATAATAATAATAATAATAATAATAATAATAATAATAATAACTCCACCCCTTAGTTCAGCCTTCTTACACATATGAGCTACATTCTAAATAAATTTATCTGTTTTATTTATTTTTAAAATTATCTGTGAACTTGTATTATTATTATTATTATTATTATTATTATTATTATTATTATTATTATTATTATTATTATTATTATTATTGTAGGTCTACAAATGGATTTAACTGTTTGGAATAGAGCCTTATTTCTTCACATATACTGTAACAGAAACGTTTAAATAAAGCCTCAGCCATTCAAATTATTTTTTACAGCATGCCATTATGAGAAAAAAAAAATCACATAAAACCCCACTACGGCTCTAACAGTGGGCAGGGGAATGAGGCGAGGTCATTTAAAAAAAAAAGCATAAACCATTCCACACAGTACATTATATAGAGTAAATGCATATATTATACATCACCTGTTATTTTTGTGTAATGTACCATGATTACACTTTACTGTGAAATGCATTCTTTTAAGGCAGTAATTAGCCATTATAAAGGTTAACAATAAACACACAAAATACAGAAATGTTCATCGGTTTTGCATTTTATAAATAGTTTTATTGACCTTTTACCAGCTGGTGATGATTAGAACTGGCAAATTTAATCTGAGGCAAACTTTTATAACATTAAATTTTGAAACACACACACACACACAATGATAAAATCACACACAGGGTTCAAGTTTGATGTTATAAGCTGTCATAAGCAACCCACAATTCTGTGATTTCGGCTCTAATGCACACTTCAAAGGAAGAAAGTAATTTTTTTTTCCTGAAATGCAATTACAGCATTGATTCCCAAAAAGTTTCTCTTATGTGACTGTAATTTCATTATCACACACACACACACACACACACACACACACACACACACACACACACACACACACACACACACACAGTGGAGTGAATTAAAAACAGAACCAGAAACCCACCACCACCAAAAAAAAAAAAAAAAAAAAAAAATCCACAGGGTTCATGATATCAATACACACCACATGTGCACCACAAGTGGAAATCTGGAATACATTTCACTTAAAAAGCTTCACTTATTTTTATTTAAACTAGGAGTAAACTATACATCGATCTACATTTTTTTAAAGCACACAAACATATTTACAATTTTGTGCCAGTTAGCAAGGCTGTTCCTCAACAGCAATTTTTTTTTTTACCTTTTAACATTTCTTTTCTTCACTTTTAGACAATAACATCTTTCTGAATGGTACTAGAAGAAGTCTAACCTTAACTTCTCTTCTCACTCCTTTAGCTGAAAACATAGATATAAATAAACAGTAAATAAAAATATACTGGAAAAAAAAGCTAATAGTTCTCTGTCTTGCTAGCAAACATTCACAACAAGCTAGCAAATCTCTCACTCATTCATTCATTTTCCACCGCTTATCTGAACTTCTCGGGTCACGGGGAGCCTGTGCCTATCTCAGGCGTCATCGGGCATCAAGGCAGGATACATACTGGACGGAGTGCCAACCCATCACAGGGCGCACACACACACTCTCATTCACACACACACTACGGACAATTTTCCAGAGATGCCAATCAACCTACCATGCATGTCTTTGGACCAGAGGAGGAAACCGGAGTACCCGGAGGAAACCCCCGAGGCACGGGGAGAACATGCAAACTCCACACACACAAGGTGAAGGCGGGAATCGAACCCCAACCCTGGAGGTGTGAGGCGAACGTGCTAAACACTAAGCCACCGTGCGACCCGCTAGCAAATCTAAGGCTAATAATAATAATAATGCTAGTAGTTATTTAGGTCAATTAATGTAGACCTTGTTGACACTTAGCTAAAGTATGCTATCTTATAATTAAAACCAGTCTATAAAGTGCACCTTGTCAGCATGCTAGCTCACATTAGCTAAACTAGTATACACCAAAGAAACACATTACCGAAGAAAGAAATTTTATTGCGGCCATTTTGGATTGTAAAACGCATAGTTGCTTTTCTTTCTGTGGGGCACGACACAGCACGCTAATCTGTCATTTCTGTTTGTGTCAGTGTGAGACTCAAGATGTTCTAGCAAACGCTGAGGTACTGTACTTTAAATTCAGCAGAGTGTTTAGTGCATGAATGCAGTGCACAGTGCTGGATTTGAGACAAAACCTTAAAGCTCAGCACCTTTTTAAATCTCCCAGTAAATCTCCTGCACATGAGACCTGAGGTGCTCCTCCAGGTGCTTCTGATTTAGTAAAGCCACAGAGAGAGAGAGAGAGAGAGAGAGAGAGAGAGAGAGAGAGAGAGAGAGAGAGAGAGAGAGAGACAGACAGACAGACAGACAGAGAGAGACAGACAGAGAGAGAGACAGACAGACAGAGAGAGAGAGAGACAGACAGACAGAGAGAGAGAGACAGAGAGAGAGAGAGAGAGAGAGAGAGAGAGAGAGAGAGAGAGAATGAATGTGTGTGTGTGTGTGTGTGTGTGTGTGTGTGTGTGTGTGTGTGTGTGTGTGTGTAGGTTTGTGTTGAGCTCAAAACCTGGCATCCATTTATCTAATCACCACGTTATTGTAAATTACCCTGAACTTCGCCCTCCCAGGGATTATCTCTCCATTTCTCCACCCAGAAGATTAAAAAGAAGGAAGAAAAAAACTACTCCAATCCTCCATCTTCCTGCTTCTGTTGTATAAACACACACACACACACACACACACACACACACACACACACACACACACACACACACACACACACACACACACACACACACACACAGATTAGACCCTTAATTTAGTTCTCCAGGCCACTGGGGACACTCCTTTGTGTCACAACACTGCATGCGTATTTAGTCTTGTTGTTGGTTTTTATTTATTTATTTCTTTGTTTGTTTGTTTGTTTTTCTGTGTACTTGGCCATCTATACATCCAGCTGTCTGTCCTTCTGTCTAGTGCTTATGTCTGTCTGTCACCATGTCTGTCTCACTGTCCCTGTATTTGTATCTGACTATCAGTCTGTCCATCTAACCTTCCAGTTGTCTGCTTGCGTCCCCATCTGTATATCTTACTGTCTATCTATCTACCACTCTGTCTATCTGACTGTCTGTGTACCCATCCGTCTATCTGTCTGTCAGTCTACCAGTCTGTCTATCTGTCTGTCAGTCTACCACTCTGTCTATCTGACTGTCTGTGTACCCATCCGTCTATCTGTCTGTCAGTCTACCACTCTGTCTATCTGTCTGTCAGTCTACCACTCTGTCTATCTGTCTGTCAGTCTACCAGTCTGTCTATCTGTCTGTCAGTCTACCAGTCTGTCTATCTGTCTGTCAGTCTACCACTCTGTGTATCTGACTGTCTGTGTACCCATCTGTCTAACTGACTGTCAGTCTAAACATCTGTCTATCTGTCTCTGTGTACACATTCATATTGTTTGTCTATCTTACTGTCTGTCTGCCTATCTGTCTGTCATTCTAACTATCTGCAAATCTGGTTCAGTCTACCCATCTCTCTCTCTGTCTGTGTACCCATCTCTCTCTCTGTCTGTCTACCCATCTCTCTCTCTGTCTGTTAGTTTACACATCTGTGTATCTGACTGTCTGTGTACCAATCTGTCTACCTGACTGTCACTCTACCAGTCTGTCTATCTGTCTGTCTGTGTACCCATCTGTCTACCTGTCTGTCAGTCTACCACTCTGTCTATCTTTTTGTCTGTGTACCATTTGTCAATCTATCTGTCTGTCTGTCTAACTGATTGTCAGTCTACCATTCAGCCTAACTGTCTGTCTACCTGTCTGTCTTTGTATTTTTCTGTCTATCTGACTGTCTGTGTACCAATTTGTATATCTGATTGTCTATCTGTCTGTCTGTCTACCCATCTGTCTATTTGACTGTCTTTCTGTCAGTGTACCCACTTGTTTATCTGACTGTTGGTCTGTCTGACTGTGTGTGTATCTGATTGTCTGATTTCCTGTCAATCTATTTGACCTTGTCTACCTACCCATCTGTCTACCTACCCATCTGTCTACCTACCCATCTGTCTACCTACCCATCTGTCTACCTGACAGTATCTATCTGCCTACCTGTCTGTCTTTCTGTCTATCTGTCCATCTGACAATCTATATGGCTGTCTATCTGTCTATCCCATAGTATATGCAACTCTTTGTCTGTCTCTATCTCTGTCTGCCTCTCAATCTATCTCTCTGTTTATAAACCTATCTATCCAAATACTATAAGAAGACAAAAGCAGGAAGATGAAAAGAAAGTAAAAAAAAAAAACATACTAAAAAAAGAAAAAATGAAAGAGAGAACATCTAGTATTAAAGAGATTTACAGCATATTAATATTAATACACTCTGATGGCTCTTTAGTCTGTCTTTATGTGCAAGTCTCTCTCTCACTCTCTCTCTCTCTCTCTCTCTCTCTCTCTCTCTCTCTCTCTCTCTCTCTCTCTCTCTCTCTCCCACACACCATCGCTTTTTAGGAAGGCATATTTTTTCTCTTCACATCATCTCTCTCCACACTGCCTTTCTTTACTGAACCATGTCTTTTACACTTCAGATCTTCCCTTGCTCTCTCTCTCTCTACATGCTGTCTTTCCCTCTCTATAACATCTTCCTTCACTGAGACGGCTCTTTCTCTTTATATCTTCTCTTTCTGTTCTGAGTCAACTTTTTCTCTTTTCAAATCTTCTCCTCTCTCTCTCTTTCTCTCTCTCTCTCTCTCACACTCATCATCTCACTCTATATTCCCATTATCTCTCGATCACACTGTATTTCTCTTCTCATCATTTCCCTTTCTCTTTTTATTTCTCTCTTCTCATCAACTTTCTTCACTGAGAAAAGTCTTTTCACATTATTTCTCCCTCCCCCTCTTTCCTTTCTCACAATTTCTTTCACTCTTTCTCTTTACATCGTTTTTCTTTAGTAAGATGTCTCTTTTTTACATCTTCTCTCTCTCTCTCTCTCTCTCTCTCTCTCTCTCTCTCTCTCATCCCCTGTCTCAGCTTAAATGAGGACAATCATTAATTCTAACGAACCTCATTTGCATATGAAACATTGATGAGCCGTGGCTGTCTTTTCTTGCATGGAAGAAGCTAAAGAGACATCTCCTTTTGCGGAACATTCCCAAAGAGACATTTTCCTCTGAGACTTTTTTCTTTCTTTTCTTTCATTCATCCTTTTAGATGCTAACTCCTGCCCATCATTTGGTACGAGCGTAACAGCTGCATGAGCTGTGAGGTAAAATTAGCTAGTTAAATAGCTAGCATTTTCAACATACTGTTAGCTACTAGCTAGCAGTTAGAAATAACCAGTTAGCTTTCTTGCTCGCAAACTTTCTCCTTAAGTGTTTCCACACGATCTGAACAAGTGCTTTAAAATTTAAACGTGCTTTACAACAATGTGAAGCAGACATTTTGAATTCAGATCAGATTACTCAAAACCTTTAGCCTGTGATGAGTGCTAGCAAGTAGCCTGCTAGCTAAAATGTAGCTGAAGCATGACAGAAAGCATTTACATGCTAAACATGACTGATTGCTAACTCTGTGTTCAACAGCTTTGTGTTTTGTTTCACTGTTCTATTTGTTTAAAAAAAAAAGTAACTTTTAATAAGTCTAATATTCTGCTCAGCATGCTAGCTAGCGAAGAAGTCCAGAGTTCAGGACAAAACATCTCCTCCACTTTGTGTCCTTTCACCTCCCGTTAGCTGTGAGCGCTCTGTGCTCCACAGCGGGTTCTTCTTTATTTTCAGTATAAATTGGTGATCCATCACGGCAGCGTGTTTTGTTCCTGTTGTTTTTTAGCGATGACTTTGAGAGTGACTCGGCTGCTGACCTTTTTAAATCACTTTCTGCCTCTCAGCAATATTCCTACTGTTTTATCCAAGCTCTGTAATTACCTTCTTACCTTAAAACGACCCTGGACACACACACAAAATAATAATAAAAAAAAAGTAAATGAAAGAGAAGCCTAAAAATGTTAACAAAAAGCACAAACAAGAAGATAGAAAAATAAAAAGACTTGAAATAGACTTTTTTTTTTAAACAAATAAAAATGGTGGAAAAATAAAGAATAACAAACTAAGATAAATAAAAGGGAAAAAACAAACGTAAAAAGTAAAAAAAATGGAAAACAAAAAAGAAAAAAATTTAAAAACAACTATTAGCAAAACTTTAAAATTTAAGATGAAACAATTAAAAGTAATAATAAAAAAGAAAAATAAAACAGAAAAGAATGAAATAAAAGAAATAAAAAAAAGATGTATGAAATGAAAGTAGAAAATAATAAAAAAGAAAGAAAGAAAAAAAGAAAGAAAATAGTTTTTAATAATAGAAATGTGAAAAGAAATAAAAAAGATTTAAAAAATAAACAAAGAAAGAACAATGCCAGAAAAAAGACAAAGACCATTGCAACTTTCTAAAAAATGATGAGCTGATAATATTTCCAAATATCTGTTAGTTAGCAGGTTAACTAGCAGGCTAACAGCTAGCAGGCTATCAGCTAGCTTCGCTATTGGATACAACAGTTCAGTAATCTTGCTTTTTAGGGTCCTACAACAGTGGAGCATGACGTGGAGGATGGTTTAAGCAACATGACTGTTCACTGGTTCACTAGATCTGACAATCTGGGGCCCTTTATAGGCCACTTAAACATCTGCACATGCCACGCAGTAACTGCTGATGCTGTCCGATTATTTCCGCTGACAGACAAGTGTTTGTGTGCGTGTGTGTGTGAGAGAGAGAGAGAGAGAGAGAGAGAGAGAGAGACTGGGTGACTTTTTGTTGATTCTTCTTTGAGGCTTGAGGGAGGAAGAGAGCAGAGAAAGAAAAATTTGTGTTGCTGCATCTGTCTCTCGTTCTCGTTCGTGACCTACAAACAGAGATCTGCAGTACATGTGTGGAGCGCTAATCCTCAACCTTTTCCTTCCTTTCTTCTCTTGATCTTTTCTCCTCCTCTGTCTCTTTTATCTCTTCTCTCTCTCTTTTCTTCCAGCTGGACCATCAAAACACAAGATGACATAAGGAGGGTAAAAATAAATGAATATGATTATGTAATATACTGTACATTTTTAACCTACCTATTTTTCCTTTCTGTTCTCTCTCTCTATTCATTTTCTACATTTAAAAATGGTATCTATCTCTCTCTCTCTCTCTCTCTCTCTCTCTCTTTTTCCTCCACCTTTTAAAATGTATTCCTCTGTCCATCTCTTCTCTCTCTCTCTCTCTCTCTCTCTCTCTCTCTCTCTCTCTCTCTCTCTCTCTCTCCTCCCCCTTCCTCCCAGCATCATCTCGTATTCACAGACTGATTTGACGGCTGTAACAGATAACACATGTCCCTGTGTGCTGTTGGTCGTCATGCAGACCGATAGACAGATTTAGGGGGAAGAAGTGAAAGAGTAAAAGCCTGACAGAGTGATCTGAACCCTGTAAATAGAAGCAGTTGGGTCTCAACAGACGGTGAGATTAAACAGAGAAAAGCAGACGGAGCGACAAAAAGAGAGAGAGAGAGAAAGAGAGAGAGTGGCCACGTCCAAAACGGAGCTTCTCTTGACTGTTCTGGGTCCTCACACGTCTACCTCATAATGCTGAACCTAATCATTCTTTACTCACCGTCTCAATAAAATACTCGCTTTTAATTGGCCCGTTTTTTTATTTATTTTTGAATAACTCCATGACTTTACCATATATGGCAATGTGTTGGGTTTGGATGGTGACACTAAATAAGCTCCCGCAGTAACAGCTAGCAAAGTTTGTGAGTGTTTACTAGTTAGCTAGCTAGTTACCTAGGCGATGACGTGCTACGCGCGTTAGCTTGGTTTTCTCTAATCTGTAATAAATCATCTCGAAGCTAATTTCTATTTTACTTGAACCTTGACGATCATTTTGTAGATGGTCGATAAACAGGCTAAATCGGTTTAACCAGAATTTCAAGTTTAACTGTATTCTTTAGCCAGTGTTTGAAAGTATAGTTCAAATATACAGTTAAAAAAAAACACTTTTTTTTACTTGTGTGTGTTTGTGTGTGTTAAAAAAAAAGAGAGAGGAAAAAATGATGGACCTAAACGTGCTTTCCTCATTAAATGGCTCCTTTAGGCAAGTCAGAAGCTGGACTGCCTGTTAGTCATGTGATCTGTGGTGCCCCCGAACATCATTTGATCCCTTTCAAAAGAGAATGAAAAGAGAAAGTCCGAGACGACGAGGGAGGGAAAGCTGGGTCACGGAGACATGGAGAGAAAAAGATAGAGATTGACAGACAGAGAAAGAGAGAGTGAGACGGACAGAGTGAGACGAGGGAGAGAGAGCTCTATTATCCTCGTCAAATATCAGCAGTGTGTCATCGCAGTAATGAGTCTCCTTTATCACTCAGATCTCACATACTAATGCGTATCTCTCTCTCTCTCTGTCTCTCTGTCTCTCTCTCTCTCTCTCTCTCTCTCTCTGCTTCTGTCTGTCTCCCTGTCTCTCCATCGCAGTAGTAGCTTTCTCCGGATGGATACCCTGAATGCCAGTGTCACGTTTAGCTGCACTTTGATCAGCGGCGACCATTGTCTCTGCCGTAAAGAGAGCCGTCACACACACACACACACACACACACACACACACACACACACACACACACACACACACACACACAGTAACACACTCAACAGGGAGCCCTTTTGTGCTTGACAGAGTTCGAGAGCTGCCACTCGCAGCGGAAATGTCCTCTCTCTCTTTCTCACACACACACAAACACACACACACACACACACACACACACACACACACACACACACACACACACACACACACAAATTGCTATTCATTCCCAGAGATGGCTGATAACGATGACCCCAGCTGTGTGTGTGAAGCGAATGAAGTCTCTGAACGTATCTGGACAGATATTCCTCCCATTTTTATTTAACGCACCCTCGTCCCCACCCACGGCATCTTTGGAGATATTCCATGACTTTAGCAGATAGCATAAAGGTCGAGCCGACATCGTCGGTGCCGAATTCGAGGCAGGAGTCCTGCTTTCATTGTCAGAATGGATCCAGAGTGTCTTCAGCCAATTTGGCTGCTTCCACCCCAAGTGTTTCTCCTGCAGTCACAACCTTTCAGATGAACTATGCAGTCCCTGGCTTCGTTCGGTCTTCTGCTTGCTTTCAGGATACCTGGTTATATATATTTTATGCCCTTTTCTTTTAATATACATATAGTATTGTGCTGCAGGTTGTGTGATGCTGACCTTGAGGTGAACAGAAACCAAAAACCAGCCAGCTCTAAATCTTCGGCTCTAGACTTCTAGCCAATTGGGAAAAGGAGCAGTTCTCTACTTCCAAATGCCCTTTCTCTTTCTTCTCCTTGACTCTTTTCTTTTCTTTTTTTTTGTTACCCATGAGCCAGCATTCTCTCACTCCCACAACGGAGAGCGGGATAAAAGAAAGAACGCAGAGAAAGCAGGGAGCGAAGATTAATAAGCAGGGGGATAAAAATAAAGAGACAAGCAGAGATGCTGCAACATTATTATTATCATGTACTTTTCCCTATTAAATAAATTGCATTTTAAGTTCATATGCATTTTTCTTACTTCCTGAACCTCGGTCTAGTACAGAGCGTTCGCCTGCGTGGCCTCGTGAAGCGGGATTTCCTTCAGGACAAAGCCTCTAGACTTTTGCTCCATTTCCCACGATGCAGTGCGGCGTCTCAGGTGGCAAAGACTCCTGGCCATTTATCATCTGACAGAAACAAAGACAAAAAAAGAGTAAGAGAAGAAAACGACCACACATGCTAACCAAATAACACGATACGCACAAAAACAACCTGCTGGCATGTAGTGGCAAAGCCGACCAGGTCAGAGGTGAAAGGTCATTTAGAGTTGTTTTAGACACTTGACTGTTGCCTGAGGGAAATGTTTTACATTCCACTTTCTAACATGATCAGCCTTTTTATAAGGTCTCTTCGATATTTTACCACAAGTTACACAAATATTTTTTAAACTACTAAATTTACAAATTTACTGAATGAAAAATACATTTTTCTTTTTCTGTGCAATTCTTTTGTTTTAATTTTTTATTATTCTGTTTGTTTTAAGATTTTCTGTTTATTGTTTGTTTTTTATTTATCTTGATCAAATATATTATTTAATTATTTTATTCAGTGGGGCAAAGTGGCTTAGTGGTTAGCACGTTTGCCTCACACCTCCAGGGTCGGGGGTTCGATTCCCGCCTAGAAAGGATTTTTCCAGTTTTATGACTCCTGATTGATCTCTTTTTCTCTAAAGAGTAGAATTCACATAGATACATTTGTTTTTATTATTGTCCTCAAAAAACTACCAACCAAGCAAAAAAGAAAAATAAATAAATAAAATAATTTGTATGAGTCCCAAGAAATCTTTATATGCCTTCAACAAAAGACATGACCAGGACAAAGAAAACATTTAGCCATGTCATATTTGCCAACTAAATGTAATCATGTAACCATAGGAACAGCTGGCGATTTACAAAAACAACTACGACTGCTAACCAAAACTGTGAAGAAAATAGCTACAAACAAAAGTAAACATTAGCTAACACACCTGCAATCCTGAAAAAAGTCTCAGTAAATATATATATATTCTGCAGAAACAGCTAGCAAACTGTGTGCAAAAGACAACATTTAGCCATGCTATGTTTGCTAACTACACATAGTCATGTAACCATGGGAACAGTTGGCCATCTACAAGTACAACTACGACTGCTAATCAAAACTGTGTTAGCTACAGTACAAACAAAGGTAAACATTAGCTAACACACCAGCAATTCTGTCTGCAATTTTTCTAAATTTCCCTGAACAGCCTTTGTCCAAAACCGGTACTTTACTTTAGAAGAAATCCTGTCATGATACCGCTGTATACACGTACAATAAAGTGCTAACAATAATATTGTTACTCTT